>NC_064631.1:191219390-191522421 GCF_023864275.1 Schistocerca cancellata | reverse complement strand
CTCTCCTTACTTAAAATAAATGCTTTGTCATGTGACTAGTTTGATTAGATCTCTGTTTTTTGCAAGTCGAAATAGAAAATAAGAGTACAAAGAACGATTTTCTCATTAATAACGGATAGTTATTTCAACTGAAGCAGTTTCCCAGGTATTTCAAATCAGTTGTAATGTTATTATTGCTATTACTTAAGGAGTGCGTGGCAACTAAAATACGAGTAACTAGATAATCACTTATTAAAGAGCATTACGTGAGGCGTATTCCATACCAGTGGTATAACGGCAGAAAATTCTGGCACTGGGTTTCCATGTTTTCATGAGCTGTATCATCGCGGCCACATCAAGTGATCCTCTTTGATTTTTGCTAAACGCATTGTTGCACTTACCCATACAAACAATATGTACAGCTTTTAGCAGCCAATACTCAGCCATCCGGCCAGTCGCCGTACCGAGCAATAAGATCCGATAAGAAACAATAAATTCTCAGAAGTCCAGTCTACTAGGGATGTGCGATTATGAGCAGGAGTTAATTAATTGGCCTTTTAGATTATTCAAATGAAAAATATTAAAATGAATTGTATTGATTAATCGTATTCTAATAATCAATAATTCGATTAATTGTTATAATATGAAATGAGCGTATGTCCAGCTGCCTGGTGCAAATCTCTTTATTTGTTGCCACTTTGGGGACTTACTCGTCGATGATACAGCCACACACACGCACAAACACACACACACACACACACACACACACACACACACACACACACATAAAAGTAAGACAATTGGTAAATCCTAGAATTAAGCAGTGAAACCTAAGATTTACCAAGTAGTAGAAGTCCGAAATGTCTCATTACATGCACAGATTTCGAACTTTTACCAAGGGGCATTGGTAAATCTTAGGATTTACAAATGCAAACTGGTAAAAGCTGGATCGAAGACTCCCTCCTCCGTCGTGCAGGTTCATACGAGTTTCATTGTTGCCAATTTTGTGTTCAGATAAATTTCTTTGTTGGCAGTTATGCGTTCTCAGTCCGCTCACCGCTGCGTGGTTTCAGTCAGTGTCGAGCATCGAGCATACGGTCATCTTTGCAAGTCGTTTTAGAGGTGTTCTTCTGCAGCTTTGCATTAGAATGAGTGATGTTTTGCATAACAGATTTTACGAACTTTTAAGTGAGTCAGTGAATAAGAAGGACAACAATTTTTATATAACTGCTGAGCAATGTAATATTGTGTTAAGTGAAGTGAAAAAATCGTTCCTAATAAAAAATCTGTTCACTACAGACGTTTCAAGCGATTTGATGTTCTCAACATCAGACGTGAAGAGAAACTCATAGCGCTGGTGTCTGCTGGAAAAGAAGAAATTCGTTATTGCGTTAGTTGTGATGAACTGTTTAACGTACTACGAGAGACCCACATAGCTACAACCATGGCGGCCGAACACGAATAATTGTGGAACCAAATCGTAAGTACAAGAATGTGACTGTTGAATTAATCGTTAATTATTTGACATTATATGAACCATATCAGAAAAAGCAAAAAACATTGAAAAGGGGCGTTGCAGTAAAACCTCTCATACACGATGCCAAATTGACTTAATCGACATGCAGGCAAATCCAGACAGTAAGTCGAAGTTCATTCTTGTATACTAAGATCATTTAACAAAATTTGTTATCCTCTGTGCACTAACTTCGAAAAGGGCTGATGAAGTAGCATATCATCTTTTGGACATTTTTACCACCTTTGTTGCCCAAAGTATCCTTCATTCTGATAATAGAAGAGAGTTTTGTAAACAAGCCATTCAAAGTTTATGTTGATTGTGGAGTGATATAAAGATAGTCGACAGAAGCCGAGGCACAGTCAGTCTGAGGGATCAGTCGAAAGACCAAACAAATCAAGATATCGAAAATATGTTATCAACTTGGATGGAAACAAATGAAACTTCAAAATGGTCTGAATGGCTGAGGTTTGTGCAAGCAATGAAAAATAGGGCATATTATGAAGGGATCAGATGTTCGCCATACGAAGCCATGTTTGGGGTTCCAATGAAAATGGACATTCCGACCTCAGTTGTGCCACGTGATTTAATAAAAGATATAAATACTGAACATGACTTGGAAACAATGTTAAACACCACTTCCACTGACTCACAGGAAATAGAAAATGACAGCCAAGGAATTGAAGATAGTGAATCAAGTACTGGAACAAAAGGAACAGAGGTAGAAAGTACGGCTGCAGCAGGTGGGGAAGCACCAGAGACACAGGATTTGGTGACAGTTAACGAGACGGTGACACCAGCTGATGGTTGTGACGAGACGCTGATAACTTCCAACAGTGTTAATAAAGTGTAACGGATCCGAGAAGCTGCCAAAGTAGATCTTCAATCGCACGCAAAGAAAATGAAAGCAGCCTCATGTAACAAAATTCCAAAACCTTCAGTTGGACAGAATGTGGGAATTAAAGTACCGGATGTAGACAGAGCAAAAATTGATGCAAAATCTTTAATAGCAGTAATGATAAATATTCAGAAAACGAATTTTATCAACTTGGTACCAAAGCTAGTACACTGAAGTTGGAAGGGGTTTCTTGCAATAAATGATAATTAGGGACCCTTGGCGGGTCAGCCAAATGTCGGGGGGTTTGAACAAGAATACTTTTACTTGTTCACTTTGCCTACTGGATCGGGTCGTTGGCTCTGGCTGAAGACCAACATGTTAATTAAAACTGCCCCTTCACTAATTTTGATTAATATTTAATAACTTAATAGTGTTCAGGGAACTGATCAATACTAAACGAACAAGGATAGCATTGAACACATTTATTGAACACCAGTCTTCATAATATCAAATTGAACAATGACATACATTTATAAGTGATAAAATTAAGTTAGTATTGGCAATGGCCCTTAAATTCCAAAACTAACTCTTAAGGTAGGATAACGCATCTGTACTTGTGATTTTCTACTCTCGCCCCTTGTCAGACGGCATAAAATAGTCAGACAAACCTACTGCAATCACCAAATTCTCAATAAGAGCGAGGCTGGAAAACTGAGCTCTGGTAATCACAGGCGTGCGTAATATCGGATTAAATGCCGAAACTGAGCATCACGTTACCAAATGCAGCATCGTGGACAGGTCAGCAAGCTGCCGATGGCGTCTGCGTCGTCGATGAGCCTCAATTGCAACAAAAATGAATTTATTTTCGCGAACAGGCTTCCTGTTCGTAAACTACTATTCAAAAGCTAATCCTGCTTTCTTTCCAATCGTCTCGCACTCGTTAAGACGGGACTCACCAGCCCAAAGGCAGAATTCAGTAACGTCTTTAATAAAGTGTGGCTCAAGGAAATTGCTCTGCTCCTGTCTGCTTCCTGTGAGACAGTATTCCCAACCCTAATTAGCGGAATCAGCCTGTCTCTAACAGTAAAACATGACAGTACCCCTAACTGAATACTAGTTTCTGTTGCAGCTGGCAGACTTATTCAAAGTTCTGCACAGCACACTGAAAAAAATTTACTCTCCTACAGCAGAGCCGAAAGCACTACGTCCGCTCGCTACAGGAGCTAAGACGCTTCTCCTCGATAACAGCTCCAAAAGCTTCCCTCTGCAAAAATCAGCACCCCCCACGCTTTCGAGCTGGCCAGT
The DNA here is from genome assembly GCF_023864275.1 of Schistocerca cancellata. Lineage (NCBI taxonomy): Eukaryota > Metazoa > Arthropoda > Insecta > Orthoptera > Acrididae > Schistocerca > Schistocerca cancellata. The sequence goes on along the minus strand of NC_064631.1, from coordinate 191,518,786 downwards.
CCCGTGGCTCTAGACCAGCACAGTTCGCTCCCACTATTATTTCCTGGCTTCTTCCAGCCAATTAAAACATTATGCGCCTTACTGCGCCTAGAATGTTCTGGAACAAACTGAAACTCCGTTCAAAATTGAACCCACCAATCGTGTCTGTCTGTTCGCCCTCGCGCGGGAAAAGGTCAGTGCACTAGCTTAACCGCATTTCTTAGAAAGCCCCAGAAAACGTTAAGATTCGTGGGAAGGCTCCCTTAGGCGCCAGCTCATCTCGACATAGTGGCGTCGGCGTAACGTCCAGCGCCAACAAGACGCCGTCCCCACAAAGGCCCCACGCAATGGGTGCCTACCTGCTCCGGCGGCGCGTCTCCCCCAGTGGGACGCTTTCGCATGCCGAATGGTCGAATGGTAATGGTCGATGGTAAACTTCCGCACCCCTCTGCCCTGCCTTTGAGCAGTGCCACTCGTCCGCTCCAGCGAAACTCCGTGAAAAGATCACCTGAATCCCGACTTCATGCAACATGCGAATTTCTTAAAGTTAATACGTGTCTTATGTCGTCTGATACTCCCTATATTAATTTCAATAGGCTGATTGCCTGATAAATAACATAATAACCGATATCTAACTCGTCTTTGCAACAATAATTATATTACAGTAAGGTGCAAATTACTACTACCTTACAAAGTCATTGTACATTAGGTACCAACTTACATTGTGTAAGGAAAATTTGATCAACATCCAAGAAGTAGAGAAGAAATTAGCCTACGGGAAGTGGTTGTCAAACAATCTTTTGTTGGAGGACAAGGGTTCAAAAAGTGCCATTGCTTATAAAAGTGTTCAACTAAAAAATGCTTGTGTAAATCGTCTTCCATATTACGTAATTCGAAATGCCATAATAATCAGCCTTATTGTAACAAAAATTAACGTTCACAAGGTAAAATTTTTTTCAACATTTTCACTAATATGGAATACTGCTCATTATAATCACATTGGAATGCAACAATGTTTAAAATACATAAATTTACAATAAATAGAAACTGTTTCAGTAAAAAGTTAAGCTTTTTTTTCTTTTTTTTTTAATGAACACAGTTTCACCGTTTGGTATGCGTACATCCTAAGATTTAACGTCTGTTGGTAAAAGTTCGAAATCTATGCATATAATAAGAAAATTTGCTTTTACCAAACCGCGATGGTAAGACTTAGATTTCACCAGTTAATTCAAGGATTCACCAATCACCTTATTTTTACAGTAACATATACACACATACACACACAAAAGCGCACACGCGCCACAAAGTATTCGAATTGTAGCGAAGCCACTCTGCAGCCGCCCGCTGCTCACACAGTCACAAGAGAAAAAAAGTCCCTGACTCAGATGGGAATAGAACATGGAGATCTGTGATCGAGAGTCAACAATGCCGCGCTAAGTTACAACTACTAGTGTTAGGTCGCTAATAGCAGCAATCGTAAACGGGGCACAGTCGGCACGAAAAGTTCCGAACTGTGCCAGCGTTTCACGATAAATACTAGGGGAGAGTCGGTCTTCTTTCCGTTGTCAAGCCATAGAAAGCAAGTCACCATTCAAAGAGGTTCAATAACAAAAAAGAAATGAAGCTATATGGATCCATAGACCTTTTCAAGTCTAAAACATCTGTGATATGTATGTACAGACTAACGGAATGCAAGAAAAGTTGTACCGAGGCCGGGAGCCGATCCCGGTCTCTTACTCATCCAACTTCGTATTCCCCATAAACTCGATGCTGAAGCATGAATGGGAATTTGGACTGAGGAGGGAGGCGTGCTCGGTTAGTCCGTGCAGTTATACAAAGCCATTGTGCCAGTGTAGCGTAGTGGTTAGTGCATCTGCCCAGTGACCAGGAGACTCGGGTTCGATTCCCAGACTTCGTATAAATTTTCATTCATTGCTTCATTTTGCATATACACAAAAATGAAATGTTGATACCACTAATCGTAACGATGACTGATTATGCAAAATGCGTTGGCTTCAAAGAAATGTAGCCATAATCGATTACCAGAATAATTACGATTATTCGAGTAACTGCAATTAATCGCGCCGAAGACTTTATGGCAGTAGGCATCAGGCTGAATAGTATGCAGTATTGAATACAGCTTTCTATTGCTGAAGACCACATATCTTCTAACACTTTTGTGTCTTGGGTGTTAATACACCGCTTCAGTTTTGTTTAGTCCTTTATTGTTGGATTACTACCGGTTTCGTGGCACTAAAAACTACATCTTCAGGTGAACATCTGCATAACAATAAATCCAGAAGGAATAAGAACCCTACACACTGGCAAGGTAAATTATTTTAACAAAAATGTTTAAAATTTTTTAAAATCTTTTACATGCACTCAAAAAAAGCACTCCGTCTTCAGGCCACGAATGGCCTACCGGGACCATCCGACCGCCGTGTCATCCTTTGAGGAGGATGCGGATAGGAGGGGTGTGGGGTCAGCACACCGAAGTCGCTACTGTTCGGTCGAGTAGCACCTCAATTGGCATCACGAGGGTGAGTGCATCCCGAAAAATGGCAACAGCGCAATGCGGTCTGGATGGTCACCCATCCAAGTGCCGACCACGCCCGACAGCGCTTAACTTCGGTGATCTCACGGGAACCGGTGTATCTACTGCGGCAAGACCGTTGCCTAAAATCTTTTACATGAGAATATGAAAACGCTAATGCTCACATAACTAGAGCATTAGAGCGAAAAAGCTCGGAACTTTTTTATCCAAGATTCGGTTTCGGTCAAAACAAAACACGGCCAAAAGGTACAGAATGAAACAGCCGGATTTCAGTATAGTGAGAGGGTCCTAAACAAATCATACTACTATATTGTTATTCTGCTGATTGTTTTTCAAAAAAAGTTTTTGTACTTTTTATCTCAATATTCCTTGTTCTCATTCACCTTTCGTGAATCCCCCAAGAGAAAATAGTTCAAATGACTCTAAGCACTATGGAACTTAACATCTGAGGTCATCAGTCCCCTAGACTTAGAACTACTTAAACCTAACTAACCTAAGGACATCACACACATCCATGCCATAGGGCAGGATTCGAACCTGTGACCGTAGCAGCAGCGCTGTTCCAGACTGAAGCGCCTAGAACCGCTCATCCACAGCGGTCTCCCAAGAGACCGCCAATCATTAGGTCGAGCCCGCGCATCATCAGCGCATGCGCGAGGCGTCTGTAGGCAAGCTGTCAACTTTCTTGCCGGCACTATGACACAGCACGCGGCTTCGTCCCCTGTTCGCGATTCCGTATAGATTGGAAAAAGTGGTAAGTGCTGTTTTCGGGTTCTGATTTCCCTTCAATAGCTATTTACTAGACGGATTTGGTCCAGGTAGACCATCCCGGCCGCGCGGGATTTGCCGAGCGGTCCGGGGCGCTACAGTCATGGACTGTCTGGCTGGTCGCGGCGGAGGTTCGAGTCCTCCCTCGGGCATGGGTGTGTGTGTGTTTGTCCTTAGGATAATTTAGGTTAAGTAGTGTGTAAGCTTAGGGACTGATGACCGTAGCAGCTACGTCCCATAACATTTCACACACAGTTAAACATTTTGAGAACATCCCTCCATTTTGTGGCAACTACTTCTTGGTTTTTCATTATGGCCCAAAATTAGGTCGTAATAGTATTCATCTATATTTTCTCCTTACCAATGGATCACTATGGTTTCATCCGATTAGGACCCATCCACTATATTGGAATCCGGCTGTTTTATTCTGTGACATCCCCCTTTTAGCGGTGTTTTGCTCTCACGGACAACGAGTGTTGGGCAAAAAGATTCCGAGCTTCTCCGCTCTAATGTTTTAGTTACGTGAGTACTAACACTTTGACATTCTCATGTAAAAGCTTTTAAAAATTTTGAAACATTTTTTTAAGTCTTAAAATATTTTACCGTACTAATTCATATCTGTTGTTGTTGTGATCTTCAGTCCAGAGACTGGTTTGATGCAGCTTTCCATGCTACTCCATCCTGTGCAAGGTTCTTCATCTCCCAGTACCTACTGCAACCTACACCCTTCTGAATCTGCTTGGTGTATTCATCTCTTGGTCTCCCTCTACGATTTTCACCCTCGACGCTGCCCTGCAATACTAAATTGGTGATCCCTTGATGCCCCAGAAATGCCCTACCAACCGATCCGTTCCTCTTGTCAAGTTGTGCCACAAATTTCTCTTCTCTCCAATTCTATTCAATACCTCCTGATTAGTTATCTGATCTACCCATCTAATCTTCAGCATTCTTCTGTAGCACCACATTTCGAAAGCTTCTATTCGCTTCTTGTCTAAACTATTTATCGTCCATGTTTCACTTCCATACATGGCTACACTCCATACAAATACTTTCAGAAATGACTTCATGACACTTAAATCTATACTCGATGTTAACAAATTTCTCTTCCTCAGAAACGCTTTCCTTGCCATTGGCAGTCTACGTTTTATATCCCTTTTACTTCGACAATCATCAGTTATTTTGCTCCCCAAATAGCAAAACTCCTTTACTACTTTAAGTGTCTCGTTTCCTAATCTTATTCCCTCAGCACCACCCGATTTTATTCGACTACATTCCATTATCCTCGTTTCGATTTTGTTGATGTTCATCTTATATCCTTCTTTCAAGACCATGTCCATTCCGTTCAGCTGCGGTCCTTTGTGGTCTCTGACAGAATTACAATGTCATCGGCGAACCTCAAAGTTTTTATTTCTTCTCCATGGATTTTAATTCCTACTCCAAATTTTTCTTTTGTTTCCTTTACTGCTTGCTCAATATACAGATTGAATAACATCGGGGAGAGGCTACAACCCTGTCTCACTCCCTTCCCAACCACTGCTTCCCTTTCATGCCCCTCGACTCTTATAACTGCCATCTGCTTTCTGTACAAATTGTAAATAGCCTTTTGCTCCCTGTATTTTACCCCTGCCACCTTCAGAATTTGAAAGAGAGTATTCCAGTCAACATTGTCAAAAGCTTTGCTGAGTCTACAAATGCTAGAAACGTAGGTTAATCTATTTTCTAAGATAAGTCGTAGGGTCAGTATTGCCTCACGTGTTCAATCATTTCTACGGAATCCAAACTGATCTTCCCCGAGGTCGGCTTCTACCAGTTTTTCCATTCGTCTGTAAAGAATTCGCGTTAGTATTTTGCAGCAGTGCCGTATTAAACTGATAGTTCGGTAATTTTCATATTTGTCAACACCTGCTATCTTTGGGATTGGAATTATTATATTCTTCTTGAAGTCTGAGGGTATTTCGCCTGTCTCATACATTTTGCTCACCAGGTAGCAGAGTTTTGTCAGGACTGGCTCTCCCAAGGCTGTCAGTAGTTCTAATGGAATGTTGTCTACTCCCGTGGCTTTGTTTCGACTCAGGTCTTTCAGAGCTCTGTCATACTCTTCACGCAGTATCATATCTCCCATTTCATCTTCATCTAGATCCTCTTCCATTTCTAAAATATTGTCCTTAAGAACGTCGCCCTTGTATAGACCCTTTATATACCCCTTCCACCTTTCTGCTTTCCCTTCTTTGCTTAGAACTGGGTTTCCATCTGAGCTCTTGATATTCATGCAAGTGGTTCTCTTTTCTCCAAAGGTCTCTTTAATTTTCCTGTAGGCAGTATCTATCTTACCCCTAATGAGATAAGCCTCTACATCCTTACATTTGTCCTCTAGCCATCCCTGCTTAGCCATTTTGCACTTCCTGTCGATCTCATTTTTGGTCTAAGAGTTGTTATTGCTTCTGGATTTATTGTAATACAGCTGTTCATCTGAAGATGTGGATTTGAGTACCACGAAACTGGTAGTGATCCAGTAATGAAGTACTAAACACAGCTGAAGCAGTTTGTTAATACCCAAGATGACTGGTCGTAGCTGTGGTTGCCCCACCTACACGGTTGCCTCCACTTCCATGGCTATTTCGTCTGTCTGCTCCAAATACACTGATGAGACAAACATTTTGACCACCTGCTTAATATCGTGTTGGTACACTTCTGAGACGCAGAACAGCAGAGATTCTGTGTGGCATGGATCCGATATGTGCTTGGTCGGTGTCCGGAAGTAATACGGCACCAAATATCTGCGCACTGGTCACACAATTCCCGTAAGTTACGGGCCGCTGGTTCGTGGCCGCGATGATGGCGCCCCACCTGCTCCGTGGAGTACAGTTCAGGCGAATTTGGTGGTCAGGACATCAACGCCAGTTCTCTATCATCTTCCCCAAACTACTATTCTGGCCTTGTGACGTAGACATTGACCCTGCTAAAAGATGTCATTGCCGTCACGGAAGACATTGAGCATAAAGGGATGCAGGTGGCAGGCAATAATGTTCACGCAGTTCACAGTTGTCTTCTATTAATACCACAGGAGCCATGGAACCCAAGGTGAATTACCCCCATAGCATTACACTGTCCCTGCAGGCCTCTGTCGGCGGCGCACTGCATGCTTTGAGCAACCGTACGCCTAGATGATGGCGAATCCTGACACGACCGCCGACATCGCGTAACAAGAAACGTGATGCCGCCTATCAGATGATATGTTGCCAATGATCTTTGGTCCACTCTTGCTTTGTTAATTTTGAGTGTTCTAATGGCTTCACGAATTCCTATTCTTGTAATACCCCTGACACACACACAGTGGTTTCGGTTACTACAAGCCACAGCACAAGTTGGGAAACGGGGCGAAATTTCTAGTAGTTTACTGTCGAGTTGAGATTTTCACAAATGTTTTATTCGTATCTTACAGAAACTAGCAGTACAGCATTAAACAACCTTTTAAAACACGCCGCTAACGGCAATCAAGTAACTTATAGCAATACAACAGTTTTAAATTTTTTTTAAAAAACACAGAAGCTAGCAATACGGCAATAAACTACCTTTTAAAACACGCCGCTAACGCCAATCAAAGTAATTTATAGCAATACAACGATTTAAAAAATTTAAAGAACATTAGTAAACAGGCTACTAAAGTAAATACAGAACTTCGCTAATAAGATACAGTGAGGTAGTGAAGCTACCAACACCGCCATTAAAAAAATTAAACAGGTCTCAGCAAACACACGGTTAATGGCAATACAAGGAATTTACAAACTTGGAGGAATTTAAAAAAATTTTAAACAAAAGTGTCCTGCAATATCATTAGAACATAACAGATATGACAGACCCGTGTAAGGCGGCCACAAATCACCCACTCAGGGATGCACAGACTAGACAGAATACTGACCAACTTAAATACGCCCGTAAACACAATTGCCACTCTCAGGCTGGTCACTGCACCGACTTTTAGCCAGCGAAAACTTGTAATAAGATGGCTTAACTTGATGACAGAATTAGAGCTAACCTCGTGCAAGGAAACATTACACCACACAGTCCTGAATGAGCGACCACATGATCAACCAACAAGAAGCATGAATTTACTCATAACACACGACAGAATAGCGAAATAATTAAACTGCCAAAACTACACTTCCCATCGTACAGTAACGAGAGGAGGAGGAAAGATCACTGTCTTCAATTACACCGGTGCCAGGGCAGGAAACCCGGTCGCCGGAGGCCACAAGGCAGAAGAGACGCTGGTTACACAAAATTATTACTTAATGATTAAACCTTCCACGAACTTAACTTGCAATTATGCTCAAACAGACAGTACACGACCTCCGATGGCAAGGATCCACACATTCGACCGCGCACGCGTCGCCAGCGTACCCAACACGCCACGGTCACGCGACAACACGCTCTGTCACCGGAGTTCACGTCTTCCCTGCAACGTTGACGGGTAGTGACCGCTCCTTCATGTTAGGTGTCTCCTTTTAAACTCCAGTGAACAACGGAGGATTTAAAGAAGCTTGTTAACGTCCCACCAAGGTGAAATGAACAGCAACTACTCGTGGGGCGATTCTGTATACAACCAACACGCGGGGAGCTCTTCCGTCAAGTCGACCCGCTCGTTACACACAACCAACATACATCACTTGGCGACTCGGTAAACCGACCACGCCTGCTTCGCGCTGGAGAGCCACACTGCACTCCCGTGTCCACCACACTCTGCGCGCCACGCCCCTACTTCCGCACCACCACACGAGGTTACAACCAGTCAAAGATCTCACATCCTCCATAGCAGATTCCCGGAAGCAAAAACGCAGATATTTATAGCAGATGGAAAAGACAACCAAGCAGCCACTTAATGACAGGCAGCATATCAAACAAACTTGCAAAGGGAAGAAAAGGAAGACCAATGCAATCTAAACACAATGTGTAGCACGAGTCGATCCACGGCTCAACCCCTTTAGCCTATCAAATATGTAAACCACTCTGAGGGTGCCACAGGAAGATGATGTAGTTCTTGTATAAGGAGCTTTCTGAAGAGAGTCATTCTAACTGTATAGACAAGAGCATGTCATGTCAAGACAAAAGACGGCGAGAGTACGTACACATAAGAGAACTGGAATAGAAATGGCGCTGACGTCCAGCTCCAGTTTTCCACCAGTATATTCCTGCATTGTTGACACAGACACAATTCCTTCCAACATTGTTAATATAAATAAATATGATCTCCTGTGTTATATTACACCTATGAATATTAACCTACATATAGGCCAACCTAGGGTTACTACATGTAGGTGGGAAATCGTCAAGATTTTCTGACATTGCAGAAAATTCTAATTTAACTGGTGTACCTGGACATTTCAAAAATATCTCAAATTATTGCTAATACTTCACAATTTTCCTTGTTGTTTAACCCTGTTTTGCCATTTTCATCTTTGAAACGAATACCCTTTAACTAAAGTTTCGTAAATATTTCTAGAATTATTTTTTGTGATTTTTTTTTTTTTTGTATTTCCTTGTCTGTACGAAACGCTGGCCTAAACATTCGTATGTTTTCCTTTATTCTTGCTGATGGTTACCCTTTATAACGTCCGTAACGTTATCTATCAGTTACATGCTCATTTAAGAATATTGCTTCTTGTACGGCTAAAGTTTGTATATGGTTCTTCTGTGGAGGTTATTTCTAGTTTCTTCCGTTTTTCACTTTTCCAAGGAGAACTCAAGTTCAGTGTCTCGAATTAAAGCCGTCGGCACACGGGCCGTGCTGTCGAACATCAACGTTGAGCGTGCCGAGTTCAACGTGCTGCTGAACGCTCAGGGACGATTCGACTTGTGCATACGGTACGTGGGCCCCAACGTGTAATACGCGATCACAACACACTCGGGCGGCAGTTGCGGGATGTTTCTAGCTCTTAAATCACACTGTTTACTAAACGGGTGCGCGTAAAATTCCCACGTTAACTCTGTCAAAAAGCACATTTCTTTCATTGCCCATAGGCTAGTCACGTTTTTCTCTATGTATTATACACAAATAAAAACTTCAATATCCATGTACATGTTTTAAGACAAAAAGGAAAGTACCATGTACAATAAGTAAGGTCACAGGCTTATAAAAGTTCTATTACAAACAGTGCGATACAAATTTGCAATAGTTCTCCACATAAGATAAGCATTATTTCACCATTCCTACATTTTAGTAAAACCCTAAGGTCATTCTTACTTGATCGCTGTTCCTACCCAGCAGCAGAATTTTTGCAACATGTGAATTACGAAACGTAAAAGAAAAAGGAGCAAAATATCGTTATACAAGTAGCGCAAGCCAATCGAACAAACTCATTCCTGAAAAAAGGTGACTTTACATTTACATAACATCAAATACTATAGTATATACTTAGATTAAACTAATAATAATGCGTCAGAACCTATTACGCGACTGTTAGGAAAAAAATTTAGACGTCGCGAGACGCGAAATACTGGCATTCCATGCATTTCAAAAAATGGTTCAAATGGTTCTGAGCACTATGCGACTTAACTTCTGAGGTCATCAGTCGCCTAGAACTTAGAACTAATTAAACCTAACTAACCTATGGACATCACACACATCCATGCCCGAGGCAGGATTCGAACCTGCGACCGTAGCGATCGCGCGGTTCCAGATTGAAGCGCCTAGAACCGCACGGCCACACCGGCCGGCTCCATGCATTTCGATAGAAGTTGGTAACGCTATTCACTACGATCTTTTTTTTTGTCTCATTTTGTTCGATATTGCTCGTTGCATTTGTTCGGTGCAGGATGTACCATGACACCCGTTTAAGTTCAGTGTTGAGCCGTTGACTTAGTTTTTTTTTTTATTACAGAGGGCAGATAACCCTCTGATCGAGCACGTTGAGCTACCGTGCGGGTTACGATATACTGACAATATACTTCGCGCAGCCAATCCTAATATATTGGCCCTTGCTATAAGCTTTAATTGTAGCTATGTTACTAATTGAAATTTATTTATAACAAATGAAGGGTCCAGGGGAAAAAACTGATAAGTCACAATTCTTATTTTTTTCAGGAGACGAGATTTAAAGTTCCAAGACTCATAAAATTTTAATTTTTCAAGTTATATTCTTCATTTTTGCTTTAGACCTTAATATATCTTTCAGAGAAAGAGTATTGCTGAAATTATACACGTCTGAGTAGGATTTACAATAATATGATGCACTTTTATTACGAAGGCAGTTCGTACAGAGGAAAAAATATGACAAGTCCATAACATAATGCAAGTAACTACAAGATTTCAAATTCATGTTACAACAGATTATCTCATATAATCATTTAATAATTTTCTATAAAAGGTCCTGAGCTTTTTCGATGGTGGATTAAAGCAAAAGACGATCAAAATACACGTGCACTTCACTATGGCAAAATCTTTTCAAGTCTTGTAAATCTCTATTTCTCAGCAGATATTTTAAGATCACCTGCAAAAAATCAGAATCCCTAATTTAAATAGCTATGTGCCTAATACTAAAAAAATACTTATTTCAATAAATAAAAAAATACTTTCAAATCATATTGCTGTAAAAGAATTACTATACCTTCATATTTAGCAGAGGCTAGGCTGAACTCGCCTTCTTTCAGGCTGGAATCTTGCCCTTTCTTTCGGCGAAGACGTAATGAAGCTTGCTTATATGCTCCATTGTAGCTTCCTCTATACCGAAACACTGCTACATGGTGTCGTGTGACTTCCAATTCTCTTATTGGCCTGGACTGGAAAGGGAGTTTCTTCTTGTATATTGTATTATCCAGATGCTCTGTCTAGCATTTGATTATCTCTGGTTGCTCCTCAACATCAGTGATGACAAAAGGCGAAGGGTGTGTGCGTGAATTCTGAAAAAGCTGACACCAGTCCTTTGGAATTTGACATTCCAAAGTTTGCTCTATCATACCAATATTTTTATCACATTCGAGGTAAAAATGACCTCTTATGTGGAATGTCATCTTTACATAGTCCAATCGTTTTTCTGTATGGACCAGATGGTGAAGGAATCTGAACACAGTGGCGTTCTTGTTTTGCCCTCCGCAGGAGTCGCAGAATATCTCCAGATGTCTGACTTCTGTATTTAGAAAATTATGCGCAAAATGATGAAGAAACGTTGAAACTCCGTTTGCTCCTTTTCGGCCTGTGCTATCGGGATACATGTAAAAAAGCTGTCCCCTGTTGCCAAAACATGAACATTGAATATAAATACAGAAAGCTGTCGTTTATAATAAACTTAATTTGTCTTTATATTTGGACAAGAAAAGTTTTTGCTATAGTCCATCGTAATTGCAACCTTCGATGGACTTTTTTGATATTCCATCTTTGCCTTTTTTTCCTGCCGTAGAACACTTTTTGTTTTCTGAGATGCAATTCATGGGCTATTTCATTGCATCGAAGTTCGGAATGTAGCATTACTTTATTTTCAACAGATGATGTTAAAGTCAGTTCCTTCTCCAAATTTTTCTTCTTGGTTACATACTCATCACAGGAGCCACAAGTATCAGATCGCGGATATCCAAAACTTATATTGAAATCGGAATTGAATATAATGCGGTATGTTTCATACGACACATTTTGATTCTGAAACTTCTCCTTGAACATATGGAACATTTTTTTTAATATTCAAAGACTCTGGTAGGTAAATTTTTTCTGACTTCGTTAAACTGTAGTGGCTGTTGCGACCTTTAAATGATTTAATGTGCCCTCTTATTATTGCACGTGTTTCAAACCCTGTGGCCGGGATCTGTGTTTCCCTGGACCGTGTCGTAGAGGTTGGTTTCCAGATTTAAGTTTCTTCAGTAAATGATCTACCTTACCCTTCTTTATTCCATGTAACGACATAAATGCTTGCTTGCACACATGTACTACTTGGACACTTCCATTAATGGTAATACAAACACTGAATTTATATGATGGATCACGAAACTTTGCTTCCTTCTCTTCTCTTCTAGGACGCATGCGCTGTACAGAGACCACTGTGATTAAACCACTTAAACAGAGGTTTATTTCATCATGATTTTGAAAGTGGTTCATGTCATTAATAATATTCCTTTTATTTTCATCACTGGCAATGTCAAAACAATTGTTCTTGCACTTACATGGTTCTCCTGTTTCATGTGACTGAAATCTTAAACATTTGGAGGCATCTCTAACGCGACCATACTTCTTCCTTTTCTTTTCAGCATCTTTGATGACATTCTATAGTTTTCTTCGCAAGTAGATGAGTCACTGTCTTCTTTATTCATTTTCCACTGACAGAATAAATACTAGATCTAACTTCCTTCACAAATTCCACAAAACTAACAAAAATGGTCAACTTATACACAACAATGACTGTGGCAACAATGATAAAAGAACGATAACATTAGTGAAAACAGATCTGCTTGTCAGAATATTCCCCTGTTTTTCTTGGACTTATAATGTCTTTCGCCTGCACATGCTTACAGGATATCAGAATATCTCTTGACTCATCAGGTTTTTTACCAGTTCTGTAAAACCAGCTAAAACTGCACTGGCTTGTCTATTAAATTATAAAAAAATCAGAAATTTTGGAATTTTGGACTTACCAGGTTTTTCCCCTGGATTCTTCAAATTGTACCACGAAAAATGCGTTTTTGGTGGATCCTCAGTGTGTCGTTCCCTTAAATGGCATACTCTCACAACACGAAAGTTACAATAATACTTTTGCCACGAATAAGATGTTTCTCACTATTTTTCTGCAACGAATCACACAGTTAACAACGGGTTTTCGAGTGATTCTCAATTTGCTGATGCTCAGGAACGGCATATATACGTATAGGCTTGAAATGAATGCCAATATGGCGCCTCACAACTCTGTGCTGAAAGGGGATGGCGTGCATGTGACGTGGGTGGCGTTGTGCCATCTCATTGGTCAACGCTCAGACACACGCTCAGAATACCTGACTTGCTAGATATTGCCCTGCAAGTGCTATTCCACGCTATGACGTCAGAAACTCGGCACGCTCAACGCTCAACGTTCGGATGCACGGTCCGTGTGCCGACGGCTTAACACTTATTTTTGAACTTAGAAGATGTTTTAGCATGTTTCAGTTCTTCTTCGCAGCAAATGTTGGCACTCCTCAGATCCGAAGTCCCAATGATTGCAAAGCATAACGATAGGTTCCTTGTCTGAGTAACCACCTGAGCTAGTCCAATTACTGTCAAAAGCACAAGTTCCCATATTAAGAAAAATGACTCCCTTAATTATTAAATGAACATATTCCCCTATTACTATGAGGGCTTGTCCCTTTATTAGTTAGGGAACTGATCATCTTATTTGTAGAAAAGATTTTCCTCTTATTGTTAAGAGAACTAATATTATTATTAAGAAAACTTGTCCCCTTGTTACTGAGAGAGCTAGTTTAATTGTTATTAAGACAACTGATCTCCATACTACCAAGGAAATGGCTAACTTACCGTAAGAAAAATGGTCTTCTCATTATTAATAGAACTGGGTCATTTTATAGCGAGGAAAATTTGCCCCTTATTATCAAGAAACCTCATCTCCTAGTTATGAACAAATTTTATCGCCTTATTGTTAAAAGTGTTAGTTCTCTTATTATTAAGAAAACAGGCATCATGATTATTAACAGAAGTGCTTCCGTGATTGAGATTTTTTGGATAATTATTTATTGTTTTCTTTACATTTATGCCATCTATGTTGAATGCCTTGTGTAAACTCACATAAAACCAGCAACCATGTCCAGTTTCGCACGGCTAGCGCTAAGTATCTGCGGCCACGCGACAACTTTATTATACGTTGTCATATACACAAATCTTTCTCCTGAATCAGTGTATGTGTTAATGAAAATCGTAACAATGTCCCTTTCACACACAGGCAGAAAAACGCGGCAGGATGCTTTTACGAATAGATAGTGCATATGTATATTGTCTATTGTATAAGTGCTATGTCCAGAGAAATTTATATGAATGTTCTACAATTATTCAGAGAAAAAAATTAAGATTTGGAAAGCCTTGTATATAAATAGTGTTGTGGGAGGACGAACAAATGAATAAACGACAGTGTGAGAGCGTAGTATCTGTAATTCGATTTGGTTGATGACCTATAAAAGATTGCCCATTCGCTTAAATATAAATTGAGTGTGCTATCTTATATGAATGAAAGCACTATCTGCAAACATTTTATTTGAACACCCCACCATAAACGGTTCTACATATACCGGTACTGGCCGGCCGGTGTGGCCGAGCGGTTCTAGGCGCTTCAGTCTGGAACCGCACGACCGCTACGGTCGCAGGTTCGAATCCTGCCTCGGGCGTGGATGTGTGTGGTGTCCTTAGCTTAGTTAAATTTAAGTAGTTCTACGTTCTAGGGGACTGATGACCTTAGATGTTGAGTGCCATAGTGCTCAGAGCCATTTGATCCATTTTTTATACCGGTACTGGATTTCCAAAAACTGCTATATCGATCCATTAGTCATTTAGCTCCACCGATAATTTCGACGACGAGTTACAAAGTATTCAAGAAAGAAGAATCGCTACACCACAGAGATTGCAGCGTCACTCGCCGTTTTCTTACGTCATACGACGTCAAGCGTGAACATGCATTGTTTTCCTTCCAGTTCTTGCTGGAAGGGGGATAGGCAGCCTGCTAGCTTGTTGCTGTACTGAATATCTAATAATAAACCCATACTTAATACTTAAATATACAGCTCTAAAACCGGAAATATATTTACAATGTGCAGCCGATATTTTTATAGGCAGTTACGTTGAAAGTTTTTCTGTCGACATGTCTATATTTCCTATATATGGAGGGCCGATAATGATATTTTTTAAATATCGAAATATCGGACTCCCGATAGTTTAGAAATAACAATAGTCCTACGTCGTGCGCATGTAAGCATAATACTTAATCGGAAATTTATTTGCAGTGCCAAATTTTCCTTTGTTTTTTTTTATTTTCACGTCTTTTATGTTAAAAAAACTCAGTACATTGAGCAGTATTTCGGTTTATCTGCAGTGTAAGTAACGCAAAAATTTAAAATAAAATGTTCTTCCCAGGGACTAGACTCCACGACCTACGGTTACCAGTGTGCGCTCCTTCCGCTGTGCTCTTTCCTTACCCGATCTGTGACCCAAATGCTATATTTTGTGAACACTAGCCCATCTGAAATTCCCAGTTCTGTAAGTTTCATTTCTGACCGAGCCCTGAATGCATTATAAGTATGGACGAACTCGGTGATGACGAGCAGGTGCCATCCACTCGTAAGTCCCAACTACAGCTTCTAGAAGCCCGCACGAGAGACTGTAAAGCTTCCTATATGTTCACCATTGTTAGTTTTTATGCGTCACATTGAGAAGACGCTGTTGATGTGTCGCGTGTGTGTTTGCACGGCAGGCTTCCTGACGACGGGCGACGCAGCGTGTCCCGGCAACATGGGCCTGCGCGACGTGCTGGCGGCGCTGCAATGGGTGCGTCGCAACATCGCCGCCTTCGGGGGCGACGCCGACAACGTGACCATTTTCGGCGAGAGCGCCGGCTCCATCATCTGCCACGGGCTGCTGCTCTCACCCGCCGCCGATGGTGAGCACTCTCTCTCTCTCTCCCTCTATCTCTCTCTCTCTCTCCCTCTCACTCTCCCTCTCCCTCTCCCTCTCCCTCTCCCTCTCCCTCTCCCTCTCCCTCTCCCTCTCCCTCTCCCTCTCCCTCTCCCTCTCCCTCTCCCTCTCCCTCCCTCCCTCCATCTCTTTTTAGCTGTGATCGATCCCCATTGTACATTAGCCTATTTTCATAAAAATGTGCTTCGGATTGTTGTTACTGATTGATTATAATATTTAAATAGCATATACTGTCAATAGTCTCACAAAATATCTGTAATGTTTATGCAATTAAGGCTTAAAAATCATTAAATTTCAAGTACGATCTGGCCTTGTAACACTAACCAAAATGGTCTTGCTGTTCTGCTACTGCGAACGGCTGAAAGCAAGGGGAAACTACAGTCGTAATTTTTCCCGAGGGCATGCAGCTTTACTGTATGATTAAATGATGAGGGCGTCCTCTTGGGTAAAATATTCCGGATGTAAAATAGTCCCCCATTCTATCTCCGGGCGTGGACTACTCAAAGGATGTCGTTATCAGGAGAAAGAAAACTGGCGTTCTACGGATCGGAGCGTGGAATGTCAGATCCCTTAATCGGGCTGGTAGGTTAGAAAATTTAAAAAGGAAAATGGATAGATTAAAGTTAGACATAGTGGGAATTGTTGAAGGTCGGTGGCAGGAGGAACAAGGCTTTTGGTCAGATAAATACAGGGTTATAAATACAAAATCAAATAGGGGTAATACAGGAGTAGGTTTAACAATGAATAAATAAATAGGAGTAAGGGTAAGCTGCTACAAACAGCATAGTGAACGCATTATTGTGGCCAAGATAGACACGAAGCCCACGTCTACTACAGTAGTACAAGTTTATATGCCAACTAACTCTGCAGATGACGAAGAAATTGGTGAAATGTATGATGAGATAAAAGAGATTATTCAGGTGGTGAAGGGAGACGAAAATTTAATGATCATGGGTGACTGGAATTCGAGAGTAGGAAAAGGGAGAGAAGGAAACATAATAGGTGAATATGGATTGGGGCTAAGAAATGAAAGAGGACGCAGCCTGGTAGAATTTTGCGCAGAACATAACTTAATCATAGCTAACACTTGGTTCGAGAATCATGAAAGAAGGTTGTATACGTGGAAGAACCCTGGAGATACTAAAAGGTATCAGATAGGTTATATAATGGTAAGACAGAGATTTAGGAACCAGGTTTTAAATTGTGACATTTCCAGGGACAGATGTGGACTCTGACCACAATCTATTGGTTATGAACTGTAGATTAAAACTGAAGAAACTGCAAAAAGGTGGGAATTTAAGAAGATGGGACCTGGATAAACTGAAAGAACCAGAGGTTGTACAGAGTTTCAGGGAGAGCATAAGGGAACAATTGACAGGAATGGGGGAAAGAAATGCAGTAGAAGAAGAATGGGTAGCTTTGAGGGATGAAATAGTGAAGGCAGCAGAGGATCAAGTATGTAAAAAGACGAAGGCTAGTAGAAACCCTTGGGTAACAGAAGAAATATTGAATTTAATTGATGAAAGAAGAAAATATGAAAATGCAGTAAATGAAGCAGGCAAAAAGGAATACAAACGTCTCAAAAATGAGAGCGACAGGAAATGCAAAATGGCTAAGCAGGGATGGCTAGAGGACAAATGTAAGGATGTAGTGGCTTATCTCATTAGGGGTAAGATAGATACTGCCTACAGGAAAATCAAAGAGACCTTTGGAGAAAAGAGAGCCACTTGTATGAATATCAAGAGCTCAGATGGAAACCCAGTTCTAAGCAAAGAAGGGAAAGCAGAAAGGTGGAAGGAGTATATAGAGAGTCTATACAAGGGCGATGTACTTGAGGAAAATATTATAGAAATAATACAGGATGTAGATGAAGATGAAATGGGAGATACGATACTGCGTGAAGAGTTTGACAGAGCTCTGAAAGGCCTGAGTCGAAACAAGGCCCCGGGAGTAGACAACATTCCATTAGACCTACTGACGGCCTTCGTAGAGCCAGTCCTGACAAAACTCTACCATCTGGTGAGCAAGATGTATGAGACAGGCGAAATTCCCTCACACTTCAAGAAGTGTATAATAATTCCAATCCGAAAGAAAGCAGGTGTTGACAGATGTGAAAATTACCGAACTATCAGTTTAATAAGTCACAGCTGCAAAATACTAACGCGAATTCTTTACAGACGAATGGAAATACTGGTAGAAGCCGACCTCGGGGAAGATCAGTTTGGATTCCGTAGAAATACTGGAACACGTGAGGCAATATTGGCCTTACGACTTATCTTAGAAGAAAGATTAAGGAAAGGCAAACCTACGTTTCTAGCATTAGTAGACTTAGAGGAAGCTTTTGACAATGTTGACTGGAATACCCTCTTTCAAATTCTGAAGGTGGCAGGGGTAAAATACAGGGAGCGAAAGGCTATTTACAATTTGTACAGAAAGCAGATGGCAGTTATAAGAGTCGAGGGACATGAAAGGGAAGCAGTGGTTGGGAAGGGAGTGAGACAGGGTTGTAGCCTCTCCCCGATGTTATTCAATCTTATATTGAGCAAGCAGTAAAGGAAACAAAAGAAAAATTCGGAGTAGGTAATAAAATCCACGGAGAAGAAATAAAAACTTTGAGGTTAGCCGATGACATTTTAATTCACTAAGAGACAGCAAAGGACTTGGAAGAGCAGTTGAACAGAATGGACAGTGTCTTGAAAGGACGATATAAGATGAACACCAATGAATGCAAAACGAGGATAATGGAATGTAGTCGAATTAAATCGGGTGATGCTGAAGTAATTAGATTAGGAAATGAGACACTTAAAGTAGTAAATGAGTTTTGCTATTTGGGGAGCAAAATAATTGATGACGGTCGAAGTAGAGAGGATATAAAATGTAGACTGGAAATGGCAAGGAAAGCGTTTCTGAAGAAGAGTAATTTGTTAACATCAAGTATTGATTTAAGTGTCAGGAAGTGGTTTCTCAACGTATTTGTATGGAGTGTAGCCATGTATGGAAGTGAAACATGAACGATAAACAGTTTGGAGAAGAAGTGAATAGAAGCTCTCGAAATATGGTGCTGCTGAAGAATGCTGAAGATTAGATGGGTAGATCACATAACTAATGAGGAGGGATTGAACAGAATTGGGGAGGAGTTTGTGGCACAACTTGACAAGAAGAAGGGACAGGTTGGTAGAAAATGTTCTGAGGCATCAAGGGATCACAAATTTAGCATTGGAGGGCAGCGTGGAGGGTAAAAATCGTAGGGGGAGCCCAAGAGATGAATGCACTAAGCAGATTCAGAAGGATGTAGGTTGCAGTAATTACTGGAAGATGAAGAAGCTTGCACAGGATAGAGTACCATGGAGAGCTGCATCAAACTACTCTCAGGACTGAAGATCACAACAGCAACAACAACAACATACTGTCAATAGTCTCACAAAATATCTGTTATGTTTATGCAATCAAGGCTTAAAACCCATTAAATTTCAAGTTTGGTCACGTGATCATAAACACTCTGTTTATGGCTGATGCTCTGGTGACGTCAAAGACTAGTAGGACGAACCTCTATGTGTGTTACAGGAGCACTAGTCGAAGTACGAGGTTTTTACGTTCTTTTTTTGCAAACAGTTCAGTTATTTAGCGGTGGAAAATGCAATTACAACTTTTAAGTAACACTAGAAAGGAATTCCGTCATTCGCTGATAGAGGAAGCCTTGCGAAACTTGATGCGTTTTACGCTCCACCCACTTAGAGCGGCGATATGTGCACCGACGGACACTCTTTTCTTACTCCCTACAACATCATTTAACTCTTGAATACATTATGGGAGTGACAGTGATCAATGTGTTACAGATATTTACTATTAAAACAGTCTTCATCACGGTTTTTTTTATTACGGTGACTGGTTTCGACCACTACTGTGGCCATCTTCAGACCTACAAGTCGTATACAAAGCCTTAATTAGAGGGCTACATACATTAAAGAAAATACATAAAGTTATAAAACTATAAAACGATGAATTGCCAATGAGTAAGAACCTCCTTCTGCTGAAGAATCACTACTGGAGAAACCAGTGTACGTCTTACTATATATAATAGAGGCTCCGCCCACTTCTGATGGAATGATGTCATTACTAACCAATGGGTTATAGGGCGAATAACAATGTAAAATTTCTTAGTTAAAAGAACATTGTCGAGAAATAAACACTCACTAAACTTAGCTTATTTAACAGCTATTGTCAATTAAGAAGCGTTAAAAATATGTAAACATGTAGGATAAACAAACTACGTTTTGACTGCACATGGGTTGCCCTCTCAAGGCCTGTTAGGGAACCATTTAGAACCACTGGTTTCCATGGTGAAGTTGGACGCCGTTCCAAAGATGAGGCAGCAGGCTTCTTTCCACTGAAGTTGTAAAGTTGATAGGCAAACTAGTAGTTGCCATGGTGAGTATGAACGAAAGTGCGAAGATGTGGCAGCAGGCTTCTTTCTAACCAAAGTTCATTTATCCTACATATTTAAATATTTTTAACGCTTCTTAATTGACAATATCTGTTTAATAAGCTAAGTTTAGTTTGTGTTTATTTTTATTTCTTGGCAATGTTCTTTTAACTAAGAAATTTTACATTGTTATTCGACTTATACCTCATTGGTTAGCAATGACATCATGCCGCCAGAAGTGGGCGGAGCCTCTATTATACGTATACAGTAAGGCGTGCACTGGTTTCTCCAGTAGTGATTCTCCAGCAGAAAGAGGTTCCTACTCAATGGTAATTCATCGTTTTATAGCTTTATGACTTTATGTATTTTCTTTAATGTATGTAGCCCTCTAATTAAAGCTTTGTATACGACTTGTAGGTCTGAAGATGACCACAGTAGTGGTCGAAACCGGTCACCTTAATAAATAAATAATTATCAAGATTGTTTTTAATAGTAAATCATTAAACTCACTCAATACTAAGCAATTGTAGAACTTTTGCAAATTTGACCGTGTATTATAACTAGATAGTCGAATATTAGTCATGAGCTTCGATCAGAAGTACGATAAAATTATTCTTGGCAAAAATTACTGTTAATTTCCTGGGTGATGCGTCAAGCAGGCATTCGGTAGCGCAACGGATAGCGTTCTGGCTGTAGGTAAGGAGCTCACATGTTCGAATCTTCGTCATGTGTTTTTAAAAGTTTTAGTCGAAATACGAAAACAGCGTTAGCAAGAAATGATTGTAATAGTTGTTTCCATGGTGGGATGTATTGTATGTAGCTTCACATTAGTTTTAGTCTGAGGAATGGAAAACAGTGAATATTGCATTAACTTTTCGAACAAACAATTCACTTTTTTTGGAAAGCAGTGCTAGTCGTGAAGACGTTGCCATACGCCCACAGTACAACGAGGTGTAGGACGATGAGGCTATACGGAGGTACACTAAGTGATCAAAAGTATCCGGACACCCCCAAAAAACATACGTTTTTCATATTAGGTGCATTGTGCTTGCTGCCACCTACTGCCACGTACTCCATATCAGCGACCTCAGTAGCCATTAGACATCGTGAGAGAGCAGAATGGGACGCTCCACGGAACTCACGGACTTCGAACGTGGTCAGGTGATTGGGTGTCACTTGTCCTACGTCTGTACACGAGATTTCTACACTCCTAAAATGAAAATAACTGTTTCCGATGTGATAATGAAGTGGAAACGTGAAGAGACACGTACAGCACAAAAGCGCATAGGCCGACCTCGTCTATTGTCTGACAGAGACCGCCGACTGTTGAAGAGGGCCAGAATGTGTAATACGCAGACATCTATCCAGACCATCACACAGGAATTCCAAACTGCATCAGGATCCACTGCAAGTACTATGACAGTTAGGCGGGAGGTGAGAAAACTGGGATTTCATGGTCGAGCGGCTGCTCATAAGCCTCACATCACGCCAGTAAATGCCAAACGACGCCTCGCTTGGTGTAAGGAGTGTAAACATTGGCCGATTGAGCAGTGGAAAAACGTTGTGTGGAGTGACGAATCACGGTACACAATGTGGCGATCCGATGGCAGGGCGTGGGTATCGCGAATGCCCACTGATGTCATCTGCCAGCGAGTGTAGTGCCAACAGTAAAATTCGAAGGCGCTGCTGTTATGGTGTGGTCGTGTTTTTCATGGAGGCGGCTTACACACCTTGTGGTTTTGCGTGGTACTGTCACAGCACAGGCCTACACTGATGTTTTAAGCTCCTTCTTGCTTCCCACTGTTGAAGAGCAATTCGGGGATGGTGGAGTGGTTACACAACAATAACATCCCTGTAATGGACTGGCCTACACAGAACGCCGACTTCGTGACAGGCAACGCCGTCCGACATCGATACCTCTCCTCAGTGCAGCACTCTGTGAAGAGTGGGCTGCTGTTTCCCAAGAAACCTTCCAGTACCTGATTGAACGTATGCTTGCGAGAGCGGAAGCTGTCATCAATGCTACGGGTGGGCCAACACCACAACGAATTCCAGCATTACCGAAGGAGGGCGCCACGAACTTGAAGTCATTTTCAGCCCGGTGTCCGGATATTTTTGATCACATAGAGTATATAATGTGTGTACAACATGCAGTTGACACAAACGTAAGGGCTGTGATGTTTCTGAGTATAAACTAACGTTAGCATCTGAAGCAGACTTACTTCATCTTTATGTAAAATGATGAAACTGCAAAAGTTTAAACAATAAGGATCCTAGCTGGACAGCACGAAGATAAAAACATTGTTTCTAATAAAGTAAAACTAAAAAATATCTTTTTGAACGTGACGTGTGTGAACAAAGATTGAAAACGTAAGCGCATGTAAACAGCAAGTAAAATACAATAATATTCTGTTTCTGATCGGTGTGGTGAAGTTTTGTAATGGTGATTTGTTTTTAATATGAGAGGACCTTCGAGTCGTTTTACAGATAAATTAAAACGTTCTTTAGAATTACACTCAAACCAGCGATCTATGGACATCATCTTATAAAATTAGACGATCTACTCTTCTAACAACTGAGCTACCAAATAATTGAGTTGTTGTTGGACAAGACGACAGTTTTCGCTAGTAGATTTAATTTCGACGAATGTCGCTAGCCTTCGTTGTAACACTGGGAGACCATATCTTGGTGGTAACTTAATATTAACTTCACATTACAACACATTTTTCATGAAGTTAGTGAACTTGTGCGTCGAAGTGGTGGCAATTTGCCAGTGCAGTGCAACCACATTTTATGCACTTTCCCATTATCTGGAACACTCAAAAACAATTTCTCAGGAGTTTTATATACGCATTTGTATATGGTACTACACACCATTTCTAACTCATTTTTCGAAACGTTCATTCCAAAACAAGACATCACTTTCAATTAGCAGTATGACGGTAGGAGCAGCGAGCTAGCCAGTGAAGTCACAGACATCACATGACTCGAATGGAGCGTTTTAGCGGGCTGTCAAATTATTTGAATTTCATTTCCCCCTTTTTACAAAAGAATACTGACATTCAAGAGGAATAAAAACATGTTAAGAGCATAAAATGACATAATTAATCATTTAAGACAATTTCCAGAAACAATCATATACCCTGTTATGGGGTGTTTCTAAAAACAGCATTTTTACTTGTAGTAGCGGTCACTAAGAGTCACATAAAATTGCCTTGATAACAGATACCCCCTTTACTGAATGAATAAGCCCCAAAAATTAATACCGTTAAGCGATCTGACTGCCTATCATCTATGATTCGATGCTGACATACATACTTATAACAACGGATATTCTTCTTTGTCTGAAATGATTTATAACTGTTAACAGAGCAAATAACTCATCTCAATCTAAACATGGATCCCATAATCATCACCTACATTACGCCTAGTTAGGTAAGAAATGTACCACACTTGTGGATTCAGTTATATATTATAACACCCCACTGTTGGCATCTGGTAATACAATATTCCCACAAAACATTGTAACAGTACAGCAAAACAACTGATGGTCTCGAATTCTTGAGGCAAATTAACTTGTGGAATTTGAAAACAGTGTATTAAAGTAATAGATATTTTTTTGTCTGTACAATTTGTACGAAATGAAAAGCGCTTCTCATCCTCCTGCGCAAGGCATGATTAGTCACTGCCGCCATAATGAAAAAGCATATTTTCATAGTGTCCTTTTTTTCTTAAAAATCAGTTTATTTTTTGAGGCGGTCCATCTTGAGCGAAACACAAGTTTATCTTTCCTTCTGTTTCCCAGACATCTTTTGCTGTTGTTTCAGCATCGTCAATGAGCTTTTATTTTCTTTCTACTAAAAAGGAAAAATGCTGTTTACTACTTGTATACATATAAATTTGAGTTCTTAAAACAATATTTATAAATTTTTAAAACAGTTTTGTATGTGTACCTTGTTACCACATGCTGTGGTTTTCCTGAGTTTTATGTTTTTCATTGCGCGTGTTTTGTTTCACAGTTAGTCATCTGCAACTTACCGAATCTAATGTAGAAAAATTAGTTACTTGGAAATTTTACGACTCTGAATGTTATGGTTAGACCTAACATTAACTAATTCTGTCTGGAAGACTGTGTGTGTGTGTGTGTGTGTGTGTGTGTGTTGGCAATATGCTTCACTTTTTCTGGTTTTCCACTACCTTCACTGTGAAGGCCTGCAGTATGTAACTTTCACTGTCACTGTTTACAAACTACGAAAACAAGTTGAATGTGTCTGGCTGGGAGTTTTGAATCTTTGTGAGGCATATCTGCCATTTTGTGTGTGTGTGTGTGTGTGTGTGTAAGAAACTGAAGGTTTGTGGGTTTTGTTTAATTACTCAGTTTTGATGCGTGTCTGGTGGGGGGGGGGCGTATTTGTGAGGGTTTGTGGGTGTGATTATTGGTTGGTGGTGTCTGATATTTCTCTCAGGTCAGGGAACAGACGTACGTTGCAGAATGCTGTGTATTCATTTATTATTTGTTCTGCTTCAGATGGGGCTTTTTGTATTTGATAGTTTTCTTCAATTATTGGCTTTTGTGTGGGGGCTGTTGTTGCATTCGAGATGTTTCAAGTCAGTTTTGATGTCTGTTGGGCTGTGTCTCACGTCCATAAGGCATTCAGCAAATATAGAATGACAGCTTTTACTTTTTAATGCTCTTCTGCGTTCTGTGTATCTGGTATTAAGGTTTCTGCTTGTCTGTCCTATATAAATAGACTTACAGTCTTGGCATGTCAGATGATTAATACCAGACATTATTTTCTGTGTTTGTATTGATTGCCTTTAGTTTTCTCTGTGTTGAATTATGTCCTGTAGGCTATTTTCAAGCCCTTGTATTTGGGTATGTAGTCTATCCTATGGGCTGCTTTATTATCGTCGTTGCTGTTGTAATTGTAACTGCAGTTGTAATTTTATTTATCCTGTATATCATAAACTGTGTACAGAGAAGCACATTATGATATAGGACAAGTCAAGGATGGATATAAGTGATACATGGTTAAAATGATTATGACAGTGATATTATAATCATATAAATGTTCATATAATACATATGTAATGCCAAGAAACAAAAAAGCATGTAGGTGGATATCTTGTAAAAAATTTAGAAATGCACAATATTTCTAAAAAAAATTCATAAATGTACAATATTTATCAAAATATGGTTCAAATGGCTCTGAGCACTATGCTACTTAACTGCTGAAGTCATCAGTCGCCTAGAACTTAGAACTAATTAAACCTAACTAACCCAAGGACATCACACACGTCCATGCCCGAGGCAGGATTCGAACCTGCGACCGTAGCGGTCGCTCGGTTCCAGACTGTAGCGCCTAGAACCGCACGGCCACTCCGGCCGGCCAATATTTATAAATGAGTTCACATAATTAAGGGAGAGAAACATATAAGCAAATAACATGGAAACACAAGAGTACTATATACATTTAAAATTCATTTCTAAAGTAAAACAGTAAATGTGACACACTTCTGTATTAAAGTGTTCAAGTATACACAAGAAGTATATAACAAGGACAGATGAAGTAACATGGAAATTGAAAACTATACATAAAAAAGCAAATAACATGGAAATACGAAAGTACCACATACACTTAAATTCATTACTAAAGAAAGACATTAAAGGTACCACACTTCTGTATTAAGGAGTTCGAGTTTGCATACAAAGTACAGATCATGGGCAGAACAAATAACATGAAAATTCAAAAGAATAAATTAAAAATACATTACAAATGGAAAACTCACTTCTGTACTACAAAGTTTAGGTTCGCATACAAATGCATAGAGCATGGACAGAAAAAGTAGCAATTCATACAGAGTTACATTATATATAAAAACACGAGCTTTAACGGGAAATTAGAATTTTGTGTCAAGAAACTTATGAACAAAGTAAATACAGTGATTTAATAAACTTTGTTTTTGTTTTGTTCTCACTTCCTTCAGATTATTAATTGTCTTGATCTCCGATGGGAGATGTTGTAAATTTTTATTCCCACATATTTAACACTATCAGCATATAATTTGGTGCTGTGTGCTATAATTTTTAACTGAGGTTAGTTTCTAGTATCATTTGTGTGGCAATCTACATTTCTGTATAGAGTTCCTAAATATTGTGCTACAAAACAAACCAGTTCCATTATATGGCAGGAATTTTAATGCTTTAAACAATGGTTTACAGTTCTGTTTTTTAATGCCATTAATCTGAGCATTTGTTATTGTAAAAGAAAATTGTATTGTGTTCAGAACTACTTCCCCATAAAACTAGACCGCAGGTCATAATGGATTCAAACAGAGTATGGTGTACGAGCTTCAAAATGTCAATCTTGGCTGAGACTTTTTTATTGATCTGAGTCAGTAACACATTTCACTGAGCTTCTTTCCAACTATTTCTACCTGAAGTTTCCAGTTTAGCGTACTACTGATGGTTAGTTGAAGGAATTTGGTGCTTTGAACACGGCAAATATGTACGTCTGCATTGAAGGGTGTAATTTTATGCCCTGTGTGAAAGTTCCTTACATTTTTCTGAGTGTTTATTAGCGGTCTGTTTGCATCAGACCGAGATTTTATATAATAGGTGGTTTCTTTGACGATTTCTGGAAGCACATCTTCTGTGTTGGAAATTAAAATATTTGTATCATCAGCACATAAAAGCATTAGCACTATGGATGTTTTGTGGGAAGTCATTGATAAACAATGTGAAAAGGATTGGCCCAAGAACAGATTGCTATGGGACACCACAAGTTGTATTTAGGATATCTGATCTGCAACAGGTAGAATCCTTGGGTTTCTGATTTCTACATATTGTCTCCTTTCTTGTAGATAGCTATTGGTGCAGCTGTGGACAGTACCCCAGATTCCAAATTTCTCAAGTTTTACGAGGAGTAGCTTATGGTCGACCATATGAAAGGCTTTGGATTGGTCAAGGACTATACCAACAACAGGTTGTTTATAACCATTTATACTTGAGCAGTTCTCTAAAAACTGAGAGTGTACCGTCTGCTTGTTGCTAAGGGTGTTTCTTGTTCATGTGTGTTCAGTGCGTCTGTGGGTGATGAGCTGTTTATTTTTTGTGTGCTAGGTGTACCTTTTGTTTTTGTTTCCATTATGTGATCCAGTTTCTCTGTAATGTTTGTACTATATCCCTACTCTACAGCTGTTTGTTTGATTATCTGTAATTAATTTTTGTAGTTGTCTTTACTGGGAGGAGTTTTGTTCAGTCTGTACTGCATTATTGGAAACCAACTAGTTTGCACCAATCGAACGATAACAGTATTTGTGTGTGACTGTGCTGGTGGTGGGTGTGACTTTTCTGAATATAGAGGGAATAGCAATACCAAATACTGGCGTGTATTGTTTGGGTCTTAATATTGTTTTAAATATTTTGATTTTAAAGTGATTGAGGAAGAAGTTGGCTAGGAATTCACTCATTGGTGACCCATGGGAAGTCCACCTTTTTGTGAGTAGAACTGGTCGTCGAATGAGATAGTTTTGCTCTGTTATTAGTTTTTATATGTGTGGATTTGGGAATGTTTTTCTGTTGTTCTAATAGTTGTTTGATGATGTTGATAGTTCCAATGGTGAGGATATTTACGTACATGGATATGACAAGAAATGGCTGTTCTGGGGATGCAGATGTCCTTGATGTTTTTGTATCAGCTCTTCAGTGCTGTGTATGCTTATGTTGTTTGAGTATACATAATGTTTCTGTAGGTATGTGCGCATTTCTATGGCTACGTAATATGTGGATGAACTGAAATTTTCATCTGGGCAAAATCGGAAAATTCTTCTTGTGGAGCTTTAGTAGGCTTTTCAGTGTGAGCGTCTTGAGGTTCTTTTCTTTTAGCCATTTCACATGGTTTTCCGCTGTCTGAAGCGCAGTCATTAGAACCGTGAAGTGAAATAGATCTGGAAGGTTTCACGATTTGCAACTCTTTTTTGCACTGACAATTTTTTTTTTTCGTTTGAAGGAGACTGCGGAAGTTGGATGGCACTATTTTCTCGTGTCTTTCTGCTGATATGCAGGAACCTCTACAATGTTGGTATCTCCAATCAATCGTACCTGACTGGAGGAACCAGCAAGCAACTGCAATTATAAATGAGGGTGGGGGTTATTTGACTGTGTTTCTGCTGAGGTGTCGGCTTTCTGGATTCGCTGTTTGAAAACTGAAGCAAATGAAGTAGCGAATGTAAGATGTCGCCTTTTCTCTAGGCCTGGTGGTGCCCACAACGAGGAATGCACTTTTGAAGGGACGTAGAAATGATTCCAGCGTAGAAAGCATTACCAAATTTGCTGCTCTTGCTTAGCTGGTAGAATCTGCATCTACATTTATATCCAAACTCCACAAGCCACCTGACCGTGTTTGGCGGAGAGTACCTTGAGTACCTCTATCGGTTCTCCCTTATATTCCAGTCTCGTTCGTGGAAAGAAAGATTGTCGGTATGCCTCTGTGGTGTGGGCTCTAATCTCTCAGATTTTAGCCTCATGGTCTCTTCGCGAGATATACGTAGTAGGGAGCAATATACTGCGTGACTCCTCTGTGAAGATATGTTCTCGAAACTTCAACAAAAGCCCGTACCGAGCTACAGAGCGACTCTCCTGCAGAGTCTTTCACTGGAGTTTGTGTGTCATCTCCGTAACGCCTTCGCCATTACTAAATGATCCTGTAACGAAGCGCGCAGCTCTCCGTTCTCTATCTCTTCTATCAACCCTATCTGGTACAGATCCCACACCGGTGAGCAGTATTCAAGCAGTGGTCGAACAAGTGTACTGTAATCTATTTCCTTTGTTTTCGGACTGCATTTCCTTAGGATTCTTCCAATGCATTTCAGTCTGGCATCTGCTTTACCGACGATTAATTTTATATGGTCATTCCATTTTACATCACTTCTAATGCGTACTCCCAGATAATTTATGGAATTAACTGCTTCCAGTTGCTGACCTGCTATATTGTAGGTAATTGATGACACTTGTCTACATTGAGATTCAATTGCCATTCCCTGCACCATGCGTCAATTCGTTGCTGATCCTCCTGCATTTCGGTACAATTTTTCATTGTTACAACCTCTCGATATACTACAGCATCATACGCAAAAAGCCTCAGTGAGCTTCCGATGTTATCTACAAGGTCATTTATATATATTGTGAATAGCAACGGTCCTACGACACTCCTCTGCGGCATACCCGAAATCACTCTTATTTCGGAAGACTTCTCTCCACTGAGAATGACATGCTGCGTTCTGTTATCTAGGAACTCTTCAATCCAATCATACAATTGGTCTGATAGTCCATATGCTCTTACTTTGTTCATTAAACGACTGTGGGGAACTGTATCGAACGCCTTGCGGATGTCAAGAAACACGGCATCTACCTGGGAACCCGTGTCTATGGCCCTCTGAGTCTCGTGGACGAATAGCGCGAGCTGGGTTTCACACGATCATCTTTTTCGAAACCCATGCTGATTCCTACAGAGTAGATTTCTAGTCTCCGGAAAAGTCATTATACTCGAACATAATACGGGTTCCAAAATTCTACAACTGATCGACGTTAGAGATATAGGTATATAGTTCTGCATATCTGTTCGACGTCCCTTCTTGAAAACGGGGATGACCTGTGCCCTTTTCCAACCTTTTGGAACGATACGGTCTTCTAAAGACCTACGGTACACCGCTGCAAGAAGGGGGCAAGTTCCTTCGCGTACTCTGTGTAAAATCGAACTGGTATCTCATCAGGTCCTGCGGCCTTTCCTCTTTTGAGCGATTTTAATTGTTTTTCTATCCCTCTGTCATCTATTTTAATATCTACCATTTTGTTATCTGTGTGACAATCTAGAGAAGGAACTCGGCCTTAGTCTGTCATCCTGTGTTTCAGTACCACTTTGGTCACAGAGTGTCTGGACATTTTGTTTTGATCCCTCTACTGCTTTGACATAAGACCAAAATTTCTTAGGATTTTCTGCCAAGTCAGTACATAGAACTTTACTTTCGAATTCGTTGAATGCCTCTTGCATAGCCCTTCTCACATTACATTTCGCTTCGTGTATGTTGATGTTTGTTGTGAAGTTCCCTTTGCTTCCGTAGCAGTTTTCTTACTCGGCTGTTGTACAACGGTGGCTCTTTTCCATCTCTTACGATATGGCTTGGCACATACTCATCTAACGCATATTGTACGATGGTTTTGAACTTTGTCCACTGATCCTCAACACTATCTGTACTGTAGATAAAACTTTTGTGTTGAGTCATCAAGTACTCTGAAATCTGCTTTTTGTCACTTCTGCTGAACAGAAAAATCTTCCTACCCTTTTTAGTATTTCTGTTTATGGCTGAAATCACCGAGGCTGTAACCGCTTTATGATCGATGATTCCCTGTTCTGCGTTAACTGCTTCAAATAGTTCTGGTCTGTTTGTCACCATAAGGTCTAAAATGTTATCGCCACGAGTCGGTTCTCTGTTTAACTGCTCAAGGTAGTCTTCAGATAATGCACTGGTGTAGCCAAAGTGCTGATATTTGAAAAAGTGCGTTGTACTGGGCGTAAGGCCTGACTGTCGTTCGAAAGTACTGTTCCCCTATTTGCTCTGGGAATGTTGTGCCATTAAATGTAAGAACAAAGTGGCCATTTTCTATAGTTCACCACCTACTCATTTCATTACTTTTTCATGTCAGTCAGGTCTTCCTGAGCTGACTCAGCTTTCAAATGCCCTTTTGCAATGTCTATGTCCCTGCATGTCACATGTGACCGAACCCTCACGACCTAACAAAATATTCAAATGCCGAGTTACGTGACGCTTTCCAGAGCCATTGTTCCAGAGGCAGCCAGGGCTTACATAACTTCACTGCGTCATTAGTCGGGAAATCCTTGCATCTGCTGTTTAGAATTGCGGGGACGATTTAGTAGTGTTATAATAAACGTTTAAAAATGTTTTAATGCACAATTCACCACAATATTAATTTTACATCCTCAGCCATTGGCAATGTACCCAAACGCTTAAAAGCCTCACTAATATTTCTTCCCGCTAGTACTGCACACGCCAACACAGAACAAGCCAAACCAATTGTCCATTCAAAATCCTCGACTCTCACGGCAACATGTTTAATTTTAACTAACTCATTATTGAAATCCTTGGAATAGTACAGTTATTTATATAAAAAAACAACTTTTATACCTTTTTGCCTTTTCAAAGAATTATAGATATAGAACTTTATAAGTTATAAAAGATATCTACATTTACAGAAAATTATTTTGAAGTATTCGTTGTTTAATATAATGAACATCAACAAAAGCAAAACGAGGATAACGCAATGTAGTCGAATTAAGTCGGGTGATGCTGAGGGAATTAGATTAGGAAATGAGACACTTAAAGTAGTAAAGGAGTTTTGCTATTTGGGAAGCAAAATAACTGACGATGGTCGAAGTAGAGAGGATATAAAATGTAGACTGGAAATGGCAAGGAAAGCGTTTCTGAAGAAGAGAAATTTGTTAACATCGAGTATAGATTTAAGTATCAGGATGTAGAGGGAGAGCAAGAGATGAATCACTAAGCAGATTCAGAAGGATGTGGGCTGCAGTAGGTACTGGGAGATGAAGAAGCTTGCACAGGATAGAGTAGCATGGAGAGCTGCATCAAACCAGTCTCAGGACTGAAGACCACAACAACAACAGCCTACATCTACATGACTACTCTGCAATTCACACTTAAGTGCCTGGCAGAGGGTTCATCGAACCACTTTCACGCTATTCTCTATCGGTCCACTCTCTAACTGCACATGGGCGAAACGGTGATTCAAATCTTTCCGTGCGAGCTGTGATTGATTTTATTGCGATGATTATTTCTGTCCATGTAGGTGGGTGCCAACAAAAGTGAGGCGGCCTGCTAAACCCGCAGGACAGGTAGTTTAAGTTGTGGAAAGGGGCCAAAATAAGTGGCTGTCAGTTAAACTCGAACATACAACCTTTTATTTGATCAAACACTACAAGAGCCAAGAAAACATTTTTATTAAAAAAAAAGTCAAAGCTTTGGTTTTGGAACTTAATTAGCGGCTGAATTCACCGTACAATCTCATCCCTTAAGGCGGGTAGGACGTCAAACTGGCCGACTTGGAGCAGGAGAGGCACCACAGGACATTTTAATTTTCACTGTCTATACTTTTACAAATAAATTCATAAAACTTTGTCAGCATGACCAGGAAGGGTTCAGGATTCACGCTCATAGCAGTGGAAGTTCAAAAATATAACAAAATATATTTTTTTTACATGTGAAATATCATTATTTTTTCACTTACTATTGGCTGCATTCGTTGCTATAGGTACACTTTTCTTCATAAGTAAGGGAAATTCTTTGATGAATTTTGCACAGCATACAAACCATACTTACAGGTGTATGAAACTCTAGAATTTTCGAAATCTATTAAAAACTCTGCTAAAAATTGAGATAAAAAACCATAAAATTTGAGACTTTTCTAAACATGAAGTTTAAAATGTAACAGCTCGTTCATTTTTCATTAATTAAATAAATTCTAGAGTTTCATACACCTGTAAGTATGGTTTGTATGCTGTGCAAAATTCATTGAAGAATCTCTCTTACTTGTGAAGAAAAGTGCACCTATAGCAACAAATGCAGCCAATAGTAAGTGAAAAAATGATGAAATTTCACACGTACAAAAATTTATATTGTCATACTTTTGAACTTAAATTGCTATGAGTTTGAATCCTGAATCCTTCCTGGTCGTGTTGACAAAGTTTTATGAATTTATTTGTTAAAGTATAGACAGTGGAAATTAAAATGTCATGTGGTGCCTCTCCTGCTCCAAGTCGGCCCGTTTCACGTTCTAACCCCCTTAAGGGCAAGACCACTTTAATTTAAAAACGGCTAAACGCCAATAACTTAAAGCTCAACCAAAATCAGAAATTTAAAAGGCAAAGCCTTATCTTAAAACAATTCCTTAATTAGGCTGAAGGCCCAAAGAATCTGACGCTGTAAGAGCAAACAAATTAAAAATCGGCTGAAGGCTCAACACTTAAGACTCAATAACATTAATTTTAAAAATGCCAAAGGCTTAACCCAAAACAGTTCTTAAATTAGGCTGAAGGCCCAAACCATCTCACACCTTAAGAGCATAACAACTTTAATTCAAAATCGGCTGAAGACCCCATGAATTTGACACTTTAAGAGCAAAACAATTTAAATTCTAAATCGGCTGAAGGCCCAACACTTAAGACTCAAAAACATTAATTTTAAAATTTCCAAAGGCTTTATGTAAAACAGTTCTTACATTAGGCTGAAAGCCCAAACCATCTGACGCCTTAAGGGCAAAACAACCTTAATCTAAAAATCGGCTAGAAGCCGTACAAGTGCAGACAGCAAGAACAAACAAGAAAAGGCAGTACACCCAAGGGCGCTCAGAAGTTCTGAGGGTCGGCCTGGAATTCAAACATTAATGCTCGCTTAGGTGAGACAGGCAGTCGGCCCAACCATTGTCGATCCGACGACAACCCAACCGACAGATAATCAACGGACCCACCGACAAGATAACCTCTGCTTCACCCGACCAGCACAGAACAGGGAGTTCAATGGAACAATGTAGAAGGTATTGGCGCCCACAACCTAATATACATTGAGCTGTCAAACTACGCACCATGCCGGACAGCGACAACACGATGAGGAAAATACACTGTCTGAATTTACGTCAATGGCCAGCTTGTTAACAGCAACAAGGCAGAACATTCTGGTGCACTTCAGTTCAAATAACCAAGCACAGTTAAACTCCACCAGAGGGTGGTTAAAATTTGCAAACTTGAAAACACACGTTGTGCCTCACAGGAATATCCCAACAGCCGACAATGAAATCCAAACGACACAGAGTGCACAGCCGTGAATTGCTGGTAGATTAAGTCAAAACTCAACTTTCATGTCCAGGGTTGGTGAGCCACGGACCTCATAGCAATGGGAACAGCACCCCACAGTCCGACACAGCATAGAGGCCGACAGCAGGCCCGGCCAAACCACGCGCCGCGGAGATTTCCTCGCTGCTCCACGCCCAGGCCCGGAAATGGTGAAAGGACCAAATATACATCAGCGATAAGACGAGCAACCGAACGACCGAGCAACTGTCGTCCCGCTCCAGTCTCCCTCCGTCGGACAGTTCACGCGTGTCGCCAGCGGTCGGCGAGCACTGGCTGTTCGCGCCTCATCAGCACTCCATCCCTGACTGCACTGCTGGTCCGTCCCGAGCTGACCGGTTCACGGGCAATTAAGGCAGGAAGTTAGTGACGCCTGTAAGTGGAATAAGAAAACTAGGCGGCAGTACCGTAACAGAAGATGACAAACAATAAATGGGATAAACGCGAGCTGTGCATAGCTCAAAAACATTTTCTAATTTGGGGTAGAAATTTTGAGATTAAAATTACGTGAAGAGAACTTGCCGCGACGAAGAACGCCTTTGATTTAATGGCTGTCACCCCAGCTCATAACCGTGACACTCTCTCCCCTATTTCGCGATAATACGAAACGAGCTGTCCTTCTTAGGACTTTTTCGATGTCCTCCGTCAATACTATCTGGTAAGAATCCCATAATGCACACCCATACTCTAGCAGAGGACGGAAAAGCGTACTGTAAACTCTGCGTTTAGCAGTCTCTGTTGCATCCTCTAAGTGTTCCGCCAATAAAACGCAGTTTGCCTTCGTACACAACATTATCTACGTGATAATTACAATTTAAGTTTCCAGAATGAGATTTTCACTCTGCAGCGGAGTGTGCGCTGATATGAAACTTCCTGGCAGATTAAAACTGTGTGCCCGACCGAGACTCGAACTCGGGACCTTTGCCTTTCGCGGGCAAGTGCTCTACCATCTGAGCTACCGAAGCACGACTCACGCCCGGTACTCACAGCTTTACTCCTGCCAGTACCTCGTCTCCTACCTTCCAAACTTTACAGAAGCTCTCCTGCGAGGAGAGTTTGGAAGGTAGGAGACGAGGTACTGGCAGGAGTAAAGCTGTGAGTACCGGGCGTGAGTCGTGCTTCGGTAGCTCAGATGGTAGAGCACTTGCCCGCGAAAGGCAAAGGTCCCGAGTTCGAGTCTCGGTCGGGCACACAGTTTTAATCTGCCAGGAAGTTTCACAATTTAAGTTGTTTATAACCCTTATCCTTATATACTGGACAGTTATAATTAAACTTTCCCTATTTAACACGTTACAACATGGAAATTAATTACCGTATAACTACCAAACTTGGTAGCATTAATGTCAAGGACACGAGGAAGAGAAATAATGCGGAATCAATTCAATTGGAGTACTTCGAATGTGCTCCTATG
Organism: Schistocerca cancellata; assembly: GCF_023864275.1. Classification (NCBI taxonomy): domain Eukaryota; kingdom Metazoa; phylum Arthropoda; class Insecta; order Orthoptera; family Acrididae; genus Schistocerca; species Schistocerca cancellata. Next base: position 191,483,065 of record NC_064631.1, on the reverse strand, counting down.
GTACATCATACCATTACATACCGGTACCATTACTGCTATAAAAGGGGCTCAATATGGCGCCCATGAGTGTCCAGAAGAGTCCGAAAGCGCAGGATTGCATTATCAGAACGAAGTAGGTATGCTGGCTACCACTCTTGATATGCTGCGCTTCAGATCAATACATGAGTGAATGTTCCCCTGGTAAACCCTGCCCTTCAGGTAGCTCCACAACCAGAAATCACAGGGAGTGAGTTCAGGTGATCGCGCTGGCCAAGCATTTGGAAACGATCGGCTGATAGTTCGATCGTTTCCAAACGTGTTTCGCAGAAGCAGGTGATCTTCACGAGCGATGTGCGGTGGGGCCCCATCTTGCATGAAAACTGTTGAGTTCATTGCGTCTCTCTCCTGTAGGGCGGATATGACATGCTGGCGAAGGGTAGCGGAGTAACGCTGGTGAGTCACACTGCAAAGGAAAGAAGGATCCTTTATTGTTTGCTGATGACACCAGCTTGATAGTGACGGATCTTGTGTGTAATATTGAAACAGTATCAAATAATGTAGTTCATGAAATAAGTTCGTGGCTTGTGGAAAAGAATTTGATGCTAAATCACAGTAAGACTCAGTTTTTACATTTTCTAACTCACAATTCAACAAGAACAGATATTTTGATCAGACAGAATGGGCATATTATAAACGAGTCGGAACAGTTCAAGTTCCTAGGCGTTCGGATAGATAGTAAGCTGTTGTGGAAAGCCCATGTCCAGGATCTTGTTCAGAAACTAAATGCTGCTTTATTTGCCATTAGAACAGTATCTGAAATAAGTGACACTTCAACACGAAAAGTAGTCTACTTCGCATATTTTCATACGCTTATGTCGTATGGTATTATTTTTTGGGGTAATTCTTCTGATTCAAAAAGGGTATTTTTGGCTCAAAAACGGGCTGTTCGAGCTATATGTGGTGCAAGTTCGAGAACCTCTTCTCGACCCCTATTCAATAGTCTGGGAATTCTGACATTGCCCTCACAGTATATATTTTCTTTAATGTCGTTTGTTGTTAGCAATATTAGCCTATTCCCAAGAGTTAGCCACTTTCACTCAGTTACTACTAGGCATGTGGAATGCACTTCCTTGGCTCTTGTGCAGAAAGGAGTGCAGTATTCTGCTGCATCCATTTTCAATAAGCTACCACAAGAACTCAAAAATTTTAGCAGTAGCCCAAACTCTTTTAAGTCTAAACTGAAGAGTTTCCTCATGGCTCACTCCTTCTTTTCCGTCGAGGAGCTCCTGGAAGAGCTAAAACATTAAGCGAATTCCAGTGTTACATTGTTGATTTTCTTTATTTAAACTTACGACTTGTCACCTGAATATGTTTTTTTATATTTCATTTTATCTGTTTCTAATATCGTGTTATAATTTCATGTATTGACTCCTTCCATGACCATGGAGACTTCTCCTTAATTTGGTCCCACGGAACAATAAATAAATAAATAAAATAAAATAAATTGTATGATTATATGATAGCGGAACAAACACTGGTAGCAGTTACTTCTGTAAAATATCTGGGATTGTGCGTGCGGAAAGATTTGAAGTGGAATGATTATATAAAATTAATTGTTGGTAAGGCGGGTACCAGGTTGAGATTCGTTGGTAGAGTCCTTAGAAAATGTAGTCCATCAACAAAGAAGGTGGCTTACAAAACACTCGTTCGACCTATACTTGAGTATTGCTCATTAGTGTGGGATCCGTACCAGGTCGGGTTAACAGAGGAGATAGAGAAGATCCAAAGAAGAGCGGCGCGTTTCATCACAGGGTTATTTGGTAACCGTGATAGCGTTACGGAGATGTTTAGCAAACTCAAGTGGCAGACTCTGCAAGAGAGGCGGTCTGCATCGCGGTGTAGCTTGCTGTCCAGGTTTCGAGAGGGTGCGTTTCTGGATGAGGTGTCGAATATATTGCTTCCCCCTACTTATACCTCCCGAGGAGATCACGAATGTAAAATCAGAGAGATTCGAGCGCGCACGGAGGCTTTCAGACAGTCGTTCTTCCCGCGAACCATACGCGACTGGAACAGGAAAGGGAGGTAATGATAGTGGCACGTAAAGTGCCCTCCGCCACACACCGTTGGGTGGTTTTTGGAGTATAAATGTAGATGTAGATGTAGATGCACGTCTTTGGTCCTTGAGCGCCAACCCGTTCGGAAAAGAATGGGCTAATGATGGACGTAGCCGCGAAGCCTCAGCATACGGTGATACGTTCACCATACAGTGGAACTTCATGCACAGTGACTGGAGGTGAGATCCCCACACTCGGCATTTCTGCGTGTTCATCTTGCCCGTCAAAGAAAAATGAGCTCCGCCTGTCCATAGATGGTCCAGGGCCAGCCCTCGTTAACATCGATCCTTGTGAGAAAGTGGAGAGCGAAGTCAACACGTCGTTATGCGTCCTGTGGTGCAAGCTGCTGTACGATATGGATCTTGCAGGGATACCATTTGAGAATGGTTTGAAGCACCTTCCGTACAGTGGACCACGGGACGTTCGACTGTCGCGAGAGAGCACGCGCACTGCCTGACGATCCGTAATTGCGCGCAGCGTTGTCTGCCGTAGCAACAGCGATTTCATCAACCACCTGTCGTGCAACCGGTCGTCGACCTCTTCCTGAAGCTGCTCTGCACAGCAGGTGGACAAAGAGGACGGTTCCGTATTCCTTTCAGCCTGCGATAATCTCGAAGTGCAGTTGCAGCATTACTGTTGTTTTGATAACAGAGCTTCGCCAATAGTGCCCTGCTCCTTTTGTCCAAGCTCATGTTGACAAGTCAACAAGTGCACTGCGACTGGTCAGGTGTGTGAGACTGTGAATCACGACGACTGATCACGGCACCTGGTGGCCATGGTTGGAACTGGACGGTGGCGCCGTGACGCATGGATATCATGCACCTCATACTCTGGACATTAATGCTGCTAAGTTTGGTACTCGAACAGCAATTACACTCCTGGAAATGGAAAAAAGAACACATTGACATCGGTGTGTCAGACCCACCATACTTGCTCCGGACACTGCGAGAGGGCTGTACAAGCAATGATCACACGCACGGCACAGCGGACACACCAGGAACCGCGGTGTTGGCCGTCGAATGGCGCTAGCTGCGCAGCATTTGTGCACCGCCGCCGTCAGTGTCAGCCAGTTTGCCGTGGCATACGGAGCTCCATCGCAGTCTTTAACGCTGGTAGCATGCCGCGACAGCGTGGACGTGAACCGTATGTGCAGTTGACGGACTTTGAGCGAGGGCGTATAGTGGGCATGCGGGAGGCCGGGTGGACGTACCGCCGAATTGCTCAACACGTGGGGCGTGAGGTCTCCACAGTACATCGATGTTGTCGCCAGTGGTCGGCGGAAGGTGCACGTGCCCGTCGACCTGGGACCGGACCGCAGCGACGCACGGATGCACGCCAAGGCCGTAGGATCCTACGCAGTGCCGTAGGAGACCGCACCGCCACTTCCCAGCAAATCAGGGACACTGTTGCTCCTGGGGTATCGGCGAGGACCATTCGCAACCGTCTCCATGAAGCTGGGCTACGGTCCCGCACACCGTTAGGCCGTCTTCCGCTCACGCCCCAACATCGTGCAGCCCGCCTCCAGTGGTGTCGCGACAGGCGTGAATGGAGGGACGAATGGAGACGTGTCGTCTTCAGCGATGAGAGTCGCTTCTGCCTTGGTGCCAATGATGGTCGTATGCGTGTTTGGCGCCGTGCAGGTGAGCGCCACAATCAGGACTGCATACGACCGAGGCACACAGGGCCAACACCCGGCTTCATGGTGTGGGGAGCGATCTCCTACACTGGCCGTACACCACTGGTGATCGTCGAGGGGACACTGAATAGTGCACGGTACATCCAAACCGTCATCGAACCCATCGTTCTACCGTTCCTAGACCGGCAAGGGAACTTGCTGTTCCAACAGGACAATGCACGTCCGCATGTATCCCGTGCCACCCAACGTGCTCTAGAAGGTGTAAGTCAACTACCCTGGCCAGCAAGATCTCCGGATCTGTCCCCCATTGAGCATGTTTGGGACTGGATGAAGCGTCGTCTCACGCGGTCTGCACGTCCAGCACGAACGCTGGTCCAACTGAGGCGCCAGGTGGAAATGGCATGGCAAGCCGTTCCACAGGACTACATCCAGCATCTCTACGATCGTCTCCATGGGAGAATAGCAGCCTGCATTGCTGCGAAAGGTGGATATACACTGTACTAGTGCCGACATTGTGCATGCTCTGTTGCCTGTGTCTATGTGCCTGTGGTTCTGTCAGTGTGATCATGTGATGTATCTGACCCCAGGAATGTGTCAATAAAGTTTCCCCTTCCTGGGACAATGAATTCACGGTGTTCTTATTTCAATTTCCAGGAGTGTAGTTTCCTTATTATAACGTGTTAAACAGGGAAAGTTTAATTATAACCTCCCGGTACATCGTTGAATTGACAGCCTTTCGATTTGTATGGTTTATCCTGTAACCTGTTTAACGGATTTCTTTTAGTACTTATGTGAACGACCTGACATTTTTCATTATTTATCGTAACAATTCCCACTTGTCGCACCACACCGATGTTTCGTCTACATAATTTTGAAATTGGTTTTGACATTCTGATACTGCTATTAGACGATAAATGACAGCATCATCTGCAAATAATCTACGTGGCCAGCTCAGATTGTGTCCTAAAGCGTTTCTATAGACTAGGAACAGCAGAGGGTCTCCAATACCTCCTTTGGGAACACCAGATATCACTTCTGCTGTACTCGAGGATTCTCCGTCAGTTACTAGGAACTGTGACCTTTCTGACAGGATATCGTGAACTCAGTTGCAGATCAAAGACGATACTCCACAGGCACGCAATGTGATTAGAACTCGCTTGTGAGAGAAAGACTTCTGGAAATCTAGAAATATGGAATCAGTTTGAGATCCCCTGTTGATAGCACTCATTAAATGGCTCTGAGGACTATGGGACTTAACATCTGAGGTCATCAGTCCCCTATAACTTAGAACTACTTAAACCTAACTAACCTAAGGGCATCACACACATCCATGCCCAAGGCAGGATTCGAACCTGCGACCGTAGCGGTCGCGCGGTTCCAGACTGAAGCGCCTAGAACCGCTCGGCCACACCAGCCGGCAGCACTCATTACTTAGTGAAAATAAAGAGCTAGTTGTTTTACAAGAACGATTATACTGAACCCTTGCTCATTATACGTCAATGGATCGTTTTGTTGGAGGTAATACATAATGATCGAAAACAGTATAATTATGTTCCAAAATTCTACTGCAAATGGACGCCCATGGCATGGGTCTTTAATAAAGCGGATTACTGCTACTTCCTTTCTTGAGAGTTGGTATGACATGTACAACCGTTCTATTTTTTGGTACGGGTGTATCGTGGAGCGAGAGGTTGTAGCCTATACGAGTATGATTGGTAAATACGAGTTATTACATTATCATACTCTTAAAGGAACCTAAATGGTATACATTCTGGACCGAAAGACTGGCCTTTATTAAGTGATTGCAGTTGTTTTGCTACATCGTGGTCATCTACTTGTAAGTTATTCATGTTGACAGCAGTTCTTGATTCAAATTCTGGACTATTTACTGCCTCATCTTTGGTGAAATAATTTCCGGATACGGGATTCAGTAACTCCCCTTTAGTGGCACTGTATCGGTAACATTACTACGCATACTCTATCCTAATATGAGAAATCGTTGTGCTTTGTCACCTTAAAAAATTTTGTTCTTTTGTTACGTAAGTCGTGATGTTACGTAAGCTGTGATGAACATTTTGTTCTTTTAAAGTGTACGTTACTTGGCAATAACGACATTTATAAGCAGAGTTATCCAGCGGTATTGCTCCTACATAATTCTCGCACCATTAGATATTAGTGTCATCAGAAACAGCTGAAAGCGCTAAAACTTAAAAAAGCTTTTTCATCAGATGGAATTCCTGTCAGATTCGCTACCAGACCTCTGTCTGAGTTAGCCGCTTTTTAACCATAATCTATCATAAATCTCTCGAACAAATAACGGTGCCCAACATATTAAAAGCGTATTAGATGTGAATCATAAATCTAACGTCCAATATCCTTGAAATCATTTGTTATACTTAGAATGTATTCTGAGCTCAAACGTGGTTCTGTATCTCCTCCATGCCGAACAGCATGGATCCGAAAACATCGACCGTGTGAAACGCAACTCGCAGTTTTTTCACCTGACTTCCTGAAATCCATGGATGGAGGCAGTCAGATGCAGTATTTCTTGATTTCCGAAAAGAGTTTGTCTCCGTATCATATCTACACTTACTATCGAAAGTACGATCGCACGGGGTATCAAGCTAAATTTTTTACTGGAATGATTTTATTTATTTATTTATTTATTTTACGGAGGACCCAGCAAGTTACCTTGGATGAGTGTCACCAACAGATGTAGAAGTAATTTCGAACGTGTCCCAGGGAAATGTGTTGGAACCCTTGTTGTTAATATTGTAAAGTAATGATCCTGCAAACAATATTTTAGAGACCTCAGACTTTTCGCAGATGATGTAGTTATCTATAATGAGGTATTATCTGAGGAAAATTGCACACATATTCAGTTAGATCTTCATAATATTTCAAAGTGTGAAGAGATTGACAGCTTTGCTTTAAATGTTCAGAAATGTAAAACTGTGCTCTTCACACAACGAAAACAACGTGTTATTCTATGACAACAATATCAACGAGCCACAGTTGGAATCGATCAACTCATACGAATACGTGGGTGTAACACTTCGTAGGGACATGAAATGGAACCATCACGTTGGCTCAGTGGTGGGTAAAGCAGGCGCCATACTTCGGTTCATTGACAGGATCCTTGGCAAATGCAGTCAGCATACAAAGGAGACTGCATACAAAACACTCGTGCGACCCATCTTAGAATACTGATCAAGTTCAAATGGCTCTGAGCACTATGGGACCTAACTTCCGAGGTCATCAGTCCCCTGTAACTTAGAACTACTTAAACCTAACTAACCTAAGGACATCACAAACATCAATGCCAGAGGCAGGATTCGAACGTGCGACCGTAGCGGTCGCGCGGTTCCAAACTGTAGCCTAGAACCGCTCGGCCACCCCGGCCGGCTATTGCTCAAATGTATGGGACCCTTACCAAATAAGTGTAACAGGAGATATTCAACGAAAATGGTAAATGAAGCACTAACGGTCGCAACTTTGTTTGACCAGTGAGTGTCACAGAGATGCTGATGAAACTGAAGTGCCAGATCCTTGAAGATTGAGGCAAACTAGGCAAATGCAGTCAGCATACAAAGGAGACTGCATACAAAACACTCGTGCGACCCATCTTAGAATATTGATCAAGTTCAAATGGCTCTGAGCACTATGGGACCTAACTTCCGAGGTCATCAGTCCCCTATAACGTAGAACTACTTAAACCTAACTAACCTAAGGACATCACAAACATCAATGCCAGAGGCAGGATTCGAACGTGCGACCGTAGCGGTCGCGCGGTTCCAAACTGTAGCCTAGAACCGCTCGGCCACCCCGGCCGGCTATTGCTCAAATGTATGGGACCCTTACCAAATAAGTGTAACAGGAGATATTCAACGAAAATGGTAAATGAAGCACTAACGGTCGCAACTTTGTTTGACCAGTGAGTGTCACAGAGATGCTGATGAAACTGAAGTGCCAGATCCTTGAAGATTGAGGCAAACTAGGCAAATGCAGTCAGCATACAAAGGAGACTGCATACAAAACACTCGTGCGACCCATCTTAGAATATTGATCAAGTTCAAATGGCTCTGAGCACTATGGGACCTAACTTCCGAGGTCATCAGTCCCCTATAACGTAGAACTACTTAAACCTAACTAACCTAAGGACATCACAAACATCAATGCCAGAGGCAGGATTCGAACGTGCGACCGTAGCGGTCGCGCGGTTCCAAACTGTAGCCTAGAACCGCTCGGCCACCCCGGCCGGCTATTGCTCAAATGTATGGGACCCTTACCAAATAAGTGTAACAGGAGATATTCAACGAAAATGGTGTATGAAGCACTAACGGTCGCAACTTTGTTTGACCAGTGAGTGTCACAGAGATGCTGATGAAACTGAAGTGCCAGATCCTTGAAGATTGAGGCAAACTAGGCAAATGCAGTCAGCATACAAAGGAGACTGCATACAAAACACTCGTGCGACCCATCTTAGAATATTGATCAAGTTCAAATGGCTCTGAGCACTATGGGACCTAACTTCCGAGGTCATCAGTCCCCTATAACGTAGAACTACTTAAACCTAACTAACCTAAGGACATCACAAACATCAATGCCAGAGGCAGGATTCGAACGTGCGACCGTAGCGGTCGCGCGGTTCCAAACTGTAGCCTAGAACCGCTCGGCCACCCCGGCCGGCTATTGCTCAAATGTATGGGACCCTTACCAAATAAGTGTAACAGGAGATATTCAACGAAAATGGTAAATGAAGCACTAACGGTCGCAGCTTTGTTTGACCAGTGAGTGTCACAGAGATGCTGATGAAACTGAAGTGCCAGATCCTTGAAGATTGAGGCAAACTCCTACCCTTAGGAAGCCTGGATCGTAAATTTCAAGAAGCAGTTATAAATGATTACTCTGGGAATAGACTATAACTCCCCACTTGTTGGTCCCGTAGGGATAGCGAGAGCGCTTTAGCTGATCACAGCGCCAGATGAGGCGTTTAAGCAGTCATAATTTTCGCGCTCCGTACGCGAATGTAACGATGAGAACCCCAACAACTGGTACAATGGGAAGTAGCCTCTCCCACGTACTTTGCTGTGGTTTCACAGTGTAGATGAAGATGTACAGTGAAGCGCCAAAGAAACTGCTATAGGCATGCGTATTCAAATACAGAGATATGTAGACAAGCAGAGTACGGCTCTGCGGTCGGCAATTAGATCGGTTACTGTTGCTACAATGATAGGTTACCAAGACTTAAGTGAGTTTGAACGTGGTGTCATAGTCGACGCACAAGCGATGGCACACAGCATCTCCGAGGTAACCATGAAACGGGAACTTTCCCGTACGATCATTTCACGAATGTACCGTGAACATGGGAATCCGGTAAAACATCAAACCTCCACTTCCGCAAATTGGTGCAGATTTCAGTGCTGGGCCATCACAAGTGTCGGCGTGCGAACCTTTCAACGAAACGTCATCGATATGGGCTTTCGGAGCCGAAGGCCCACTCATGTGATGACTGCACGACATAAAGCTATACGCCTCGCCTGGGCCCGTCAACACCTACTTTGAACTGTCGATGATTGGAAACATGTTGCCTGGTCGGACGAATCTCGTTTCAAATTGCATCGACCGGATGGACGTGTACTGGTATGGAGACAAGCTCATGAATCCATGGACCTTGTTAGTCGCCAGGGAACTGTTGAAGCTGGTGGAGGTTCTGAAATATGTGGGGCGTGTGCAGTTGGAGTGATTTGGGACCCCAGATAAGTCTAGATACGACTCTGACAGGTGACATGTACGTACATATCCTGTCTGATCACCTGCATCCATTCATGTCTATTGTGCATTCCGACGGACTTTGGCAATTCCAGCAGGACAATGAGACAGCCCACACGCCCAAAATTTCTACAGAGTGGCTCCAGGAACATTCTTCAGAGTTTAAACACTCCCGCTGGCCACCATACTCCCCAGACATGAATATTATTGAGCATATCTGGGATGCCTTGCAACCTACTGTTCAGAAGAGATCTCTACCCCACGTAATCTTACGTATTTATGGACAGCCATGCTGGACTCAAGGTGGCAATTCCCTCCAGCTCTACTTCAAACACTAGTTGAGTCCATGTCACGTCGTGTTGCGGCACTTCTGCGTGTTTGCGGGGGCCCTACGCAATATTAGGCAGGTGTGCCAGTTTCTTTGGCTCTCAAGTGTATAATAAAGTATCCCGGGTTATTATGTCGTGTACAGATGGATTTCACATTAAAATTCAACGTTTCGTCCCCTTCTGCTACTGAGTAGCGAGCCAGGTTACGAATCAGACACTCAAAGTAGCTGCGCAGAAGGCGACGAAACGTCGGGTTTTAATGTGAAATCCATCCGACCACGGCCTAATATCCCGGAACATTTTATTACTTGCGACATTTCCGAATGTGAAAGTTAACGTTTTACAGTTAGATGTGTAATTATTGTTATAAAGGAATTGTTTTCATGTTTTGTCACAAGCAGAGTATGCGCACAAGTGTGGGAGAAGAAGCTACGTAAAACCCATGTCCCCTATACAGGATGAGCGATAATTGCACGACCAAATTTCAGAGTTTGTTCAGGGGGAGGGATATTTTCAGAGTATTTTGATGGACGTACCCGTGGTCTCTGGTGGCTCGTTACAAAATAATAACGTAATTATGACTTAGTAGGGTTTTTTACGAGAATTATCTTTTGTTTCTGTGAAAATAGTTACAATATATTGAAAAAGGATGTACCACGACGTAATAACACTAAAGGATCAGGTTATTCGTGCTCGCCTATGTACAGACGCAAAACTGCTGTTATGGCGTTCCCGTCGCTGCATGTCGTCTTTGTGTCGTTTTTTCATTGCATTCAGTGAACCCACAGACGAGATGCATATCGGCTGATTTTTCACTGTTGTATATCAATGTTAACGTGTAACTACACCGAGACTGAACCGCGCAATACTGAATGAAAGCTTGAGAACCGAGCGTAAATCAGGCCTTACTGTTGACAACAGCAAATGCCGTGAATGTATGTAACAAGTTAGTTTCCAAGGAAAACACATAGCTCTTACCGCCGATATTTTCACTGATGTGCAGATATTTTCTGGAGTAAGAAATCAATCGAAATGCAATTACTCTTTAACAATCCACCAGAGGCACGGGTCCCTTACACCAAAGTACTCGGAAAATATCCCTGGACAACCTTAAAAATTTTGTCCGAGTCCTGGTTCATTCTGCATACAAGCAAAATAGCCTTTTCGTCAGAATGACAAAACATCTTATGCAAATTACATGAACCATATGCTGATCCATGGGTACAGACCATATTTCTTAAGGTATGCTTTGTCGAGTAGAAGAGAGAAAATTTTTTAAAATCTGTGCTTTTAATTCGCTTTTAATGTTTTCCGTTGTATTTTCTGAAGATCTGGTCCTCAGCAAAAAAACAAAAGTATGTTGGGTCTGACAGAAATTAAATATATATATATATATATATATATATATATATATATATATATATATATAATGTCTTCCGATTGTACAAAATTGGGCATTACACTTCTTGTTAGAGCTTCTTCCCCCACATAAAGGCGCCCACAGCCTACATGATGCGCCGACCCACTCACTGATCCGTTCGACTGTGTGTGGAAACCAACGACTGCTTGACGGACCCTAGACCCTACCTGTCTGCACTGACGGATTGTGGACTGGCAGTTAGCTGTCGGAGTTAGCAGGCAGAGGTGAGCCAGTCGAACTGGCTGACCCATACCACAACTCCGACAGCAGATCCATCTCCCCACCCAGTGAACCTGTCGGGGCAGACCTGCTAGGTGGACAGCTTGTGTATAGGGGCTTTAAGGACAGGACGGGGTGGGCCCCCACTCTTCTAACTGCTGGTAACGTTGTGAAGTTGGAACAGGTGGATCAGCAGACCCTTCGTCGACCTTTTCTGGGTGCAAATTTCACTGGCTGCAGTTTACTGGACACTTTGTGGCTTATTGATTGGTGGCGAACTGTACCCTTTGCGAGGACACAAGCTGTAGATTGGTTTTTGCTGGAATTAGTGTTGCTGTTGCTTCGATTTCCAACTGAAAAAGGAGTTGTTGAGGACGAATCACAGCTGTCGCTCTCTGAGCACACTCGCTGCCTGCACGTATTGCACCGTCTTGCACCTGTAACAGTTTCTCCACATCCTTCCCATTTGCTAATGTGAAACACTGATTTTACGTGACCAGTGTGAGCAAAAGTATTACATGAGGAGTGCTATGCTCCTTCATGTCACTTAAAACTGTCACAACAGGTTTTACAATACAGCGATTGACTAGTTCAGCAGACAGATGACGTAGCGAGTGCGATGCCCTGTGGATATGGGATTTTCAGTAATCTGTGACATTTGTAATGATTGAGAAGTTTTCAGGAGTATTTCAAGTAGCCAATTGACCACATTGAGGGCTTCGGCACCTAACTGGGAGTCTGGCAGAAGTTCTATAAAGCGATCCAGGATGAGGCTCTCTGCATACAAGTGATGAGAAGCTGAGCTGGACCAGATGAAATGGCAATGTGGATCCGTGTCTTGCAATTTGGTGGCCCATTGTACTAATTGGTGGCTTGGTTCTTCCTTAAAACTAAAAACCACATATACTAGCAGATCCAAGTACTAGGCTAATAATTCCACTAATTCATGACGGTTGAGAATATGTTATTAGTGCCAAGACAGGCAATGAAAGCTACATATAAATACAAAAACCCCAAAATTAAAGTACTAAAAACAGTTGCACACATAAGATTCAACAAGCACTACCAACAACTAGGTATAATTCCGAATTACGTAAAAGTGAAAATATGTTCTAGAAGCAGCATAGCAAAAGTTATAAAGCACAAAGCAGAAAAACTATAGCTGAAAACCGAAATAAGGCAATTACACAAGAAGAAGGACTTACTAAACAGAAAGCTACTCAACATGCAGATAGAAGCAGCAAACAACATGGAACCCACAGTTTATAACAGCACATGTAAGCACATCCAAGACATAGTCGACAAGGAGTACTTGACCATTTGCAATACACATAACAAGAAACCACAGACCTTTACATCCAAACAAAATGAGAAATCAAACCTTGAGATAACTGACAAAAACACACACACATTTTACAATAGAGTGGTGAACAACACAGACATAAAATTCGACCAAAGAGAAAATGATCTGCTCCAAAAAGGACTAAAATACAATGTAAAACGTAACCTCTAGCTGCAACTAAAAATGCAGCAGATCTTGCAAAATTAAATTAAAATACAAAAGCAGCAATAGGTCACAAAGTAAGCAAGCTTCTTGAGAAAGAAATGAATAAAGATAAATTTAGATCTAAATATAGAATAAATGATGAAAAAACTGTAAAATCCGTAAATAATAAATGGATAAACAAAGCAGCCAATCCATAGTTGTAAAGTCAGACAAAAGTACTACATTATTTGTGATGAAAGAAAAGGAATACATACACAAAACACTGAATTTTTTGACGCTAATTGAATTGACGCACATTGAAGAAGATCCAACCAAACAATTTCAAAATAAAATTAAGGAACAACTAAAGAATACACATTTCCTACTGACAGAAACTGAAAAGAAATACCTTAAATGCATGAATCCAAAGCACCATGCCTAAGAGCACAGCCAAAAATACACAAGGATGGAAATCCGATATGTCCTGTGGTCAACTCTATAAATAGCCCAGTCTACAAACTGTCACAAAAACTGAATAACATACTGATGAAAAATTATACATATGAAGCAACCTATTCCATAGAAACAGCATGATACTTGCTAAAGAACTAAAACCCAGAAAGCTCCCCCCAAGATGCCCAGTTTATATCACATGACATCACCAATCTTTACTCGAACATACCCATGCAAGAAGCTGTAACAGAAATACAAAAGAACCTTACGAAACACAAGAAAGTTTCATACACAGAAATTGTTGAATTTATGGAACTCCTTCAGCTAACCATAAGTTACAACTAATTCACTTTTAATGACAACATTTATAAACAACCAGATCGCCTAGCAATGGGATCATGTATAGCTGGTACCATAGCTGACATATACATAAATTACTAAGAACAAAAAAATTTTAACAGCAAGAACCTTGCCTAAAGAAAATTTGAATTTTATAGTTGATATGTAGATGACACACTACTCTTAGTGAAAGGGGATACCGAAGACATCACAGACATTCTAAGTTACTTCAATAATCTACATGAGTAAATCAAATCTACAGTGAAACATGAGCAAAATAAGAGCATCAACTTTCTAGACCTAAATATTACAAGACACAACAACACATGCACATTCAAAATTCATAGGAAAAACACAATTACTGACACCACAATCCCTGCAGCCTCATGTCACCCAAATATCCATAAACAGGCAGCGTACAGGTTAATGCTACATAGGGCAACTAAAATACCATTGAACCAAGAACACATGAAACAAGAAAAAAACATTGAAAAAGATTGCAGTTGCCAAAGATTACAATGCTTCAATGGTTGACACAATCCTCGACAAAGTGAAGAAAGACCCAGGTACAAACTGCTCCACAGAAGAAAAAGAAAAAACAATGTATATGTAGTATCCCATACATTGGCAATGTATCACAGAAGATTGCAAATATTTTCAAAAATCAAGAAAAAACATGTATATCTAGTATCCCGTACATTGGCAATGTATCACAGAAGATTGCAAATATTTTCAAAAATCAAGAAAAAAACATGTATATCTAGTATCCCGTACATTGGCAATGTATCACAGAAGATTGCAAATATTTTCAAAAATCACAAAGTAAAAATTGGGTTTTCTACATCTAATAAACTACAACAAAAACGAATACATAATTAAAGTGTAAGCTTGATCCATACTCAGATTCTGGAATATACAAGGTAACATGCCAGGAATGCTTCATGTTGTACCTAGGACAAACAGGCCAAAATTTTAACACCAGGTACACAGAGCACATAAAAGCCTACACACGCAACAGGCACACTACATCAGCCATAGCAACACATATACATAATACAGGACACCCATTTGAAAAAAATAGAGCACAATGTCTAAGTACTCCACCGTCTAAATAAAGGACATAAAATGGATTTGCTAGAAGAACTGGAGATATATTCACATTACAGAAAATATGTAGATAAAATATAAAAACGAAAAACTTGAAAGTGAATCAGTGAATCTCTCCAGATGTTTCGATAGCATACTTAAATAAAAATAGTAACACATAGAAGTAAGCACAATTGTAAAATAGATATAAGTAAATTATGATCCAAATAGTCAAGGTAAATAACCTCTGTACGAAAGGTGGAAGACCTATAATCTCATCTCTGTTGACTGCTTGTAGGAACATCTTTGTAACTGTTTTGTTTATGTGTACAACAAGATGTGTGTGATGTTTAGTGTGTGTGACACTGCACAAATGGGCCATAAGGAAACTCTAAGTACAAATTCTTCTAAATTTCGCCACTAACTTCGCAAAAATATCGACAACCAAATAAAAATCGCGTGTTTTCTTATGTATTGCAGAAAGTCAACGAAATGAAGCAGACTCTCACACATCGACAACATCACATAGAAATGGCATAACAAACACAAAAAACACACATGAAAATAGGAATCGTTTCCCGAAACGGGTCGTGCGAAAAATAAAATAAAGAAAATCGTGACTGGTAGCAGATGAGTTATTTGTAAACAAACCTATTACAGTTTAGGATAGTTTCCAGTGAGGAAAGTTCTGTCATAGCAATCAAAAGATACGTAGATCACATGAGGCAAGAAAATAATGCGGCATTGGTCTGTGTCCGTAATGTTAGCCACTGCAAGAGAGTGGTATTAATACACTCCTGGAAATGGAAAAAAGAACACATTGACACCGGTGTGTCAGACCCACCATACTTGCTCCGGACACTGCGAGAGGGCTGTACAAGCAATGGTCACACGCACGGCACAGCGGACACACCAGGAACCGCGGTGTTGGCCGTCGAATGGCGCTAGCTGCGCAGCATTTGTGCACGCCGCCGTCAGTGTCAGCCAGTTTGCCGTGGCATACGGAGCTCCATCGCAGTCTTTAACACTGGTAGCATGCCGCGACAGCGTGGACGTGAACCGTATGTGCAGTTGACGGACTTTGAGCGAGGGCGTATAGTGGGCATGCGGGAGGCCGGGTGGACGTACCGCCGAATTGCTCAACACGTGGGGCGTGAGGTCTCCACAGTACATCGATGTTGTCGCCAGTGGTCGGCGGAAGGTGCACGTGCCCGTCGACCTGGGACCGGACCGCAGCGACGCACGGATGCACGCCAAGACCGTAGGATCCTACGCAGTGCCGTAGGGGACCGCACCGCCACTTCCCAGCAAATTAGGGACACTGTTGCTCCTGGGGTATCGGCGAGGACCATTCGCAACCGTCTCCATGAAGCTGGGCTACGGTCCCGCACACCGTTAGGCCGTCTTCCGCTCACGCCCCAACATCGTGCAGCCCGCCTCCAGTGGTGTCGCGACAGGCGTGAATGGAGGGACGAATGGAGACGTGTTGTCTTCAGCGATGAGAGTCGCTTCTGCCTTGGTGCCAATGATGGTCGTATGCGTGTTTGGCGCCGTGCAGGTGAGCGCCACAATCAGGACTGCATACGACCGAAGCACACAGGGCCAACACCCGGCATCATGGTGTGGGGAGCGATCTCCTACACTGGCCGTACACCACTGGTAATCGTCGAGGGGACACTGAATAGTGCACGGTACATCCAAACCGTCATCGAACCCATCGTTCTACCATTCCTAGACCGGCAAGGGAACTTGCTGTTCCAACAGGACAATGCACGTCCGCATGTATCCCGTGCCACCCAACGTGCTGTAGAAGGTGTAAGTCAACTACCCTGGCCAGCAAGATCTCCGGATCTGTCCCCCATTGAGCATGTTTGGGACTGGATGAAGCGTCGTCTTACGCGGTCTGCACGTCCAGCACGAACGCTGGTCCAACTGAGGCGCCAAGTGGAAATGGCTTGGCAAGCCGTTCCACAGGACTACATCCAGCATCTCTACGATCGTCTCCATGGGAGAATAGCAGCCTGCATTGCTGCGAAAGGTGGATATACACTGTACTAGTGCCGACATTGTGCATGCTCTGTTGCCTGTGTCTATGTGCCTGTGGTTCTGTCAGTGTGATCATGTGATGTATCTGACCCCAGGAATGTGTCAATAAAGTTTCCCCTTCCTGGACAATGAATTCACGGTGTTCTTATTTCAATTTCCAGGAGTGTATATGGCATAGTCACTCTAGTCAGCGGCCAGTGGACGGGACTGGCATTGCGCAACAGTGAGCACTGTGATCGATTCGTCCGATAAATAAGCTTCAGAAATCCCTGCAATAATTAAAATAAATCACCCACAGCTTCTACGCCCATGCTTTCAACTTAGCCATTCAAAACAGGTCCAACCAATTAACTAAGACACTACATATGATTGGTTAACTCTCAACCCAAAACCCTTAAACTAATATGAATACGCTCCCTAATAACAATGTAATGGAAAGCGCCCATTAAATTATAATTACTGTGTTGCCGAACATAGAGTTAACACGTCTCTACAACGCTGCATACTGACAAATTCTTACATCTTCTTGTTTCCCACTCTCCCAAAACTACCTCTTCACCTTCGTACACCATGCATTTCGATTGATTTCTGGATCTGATTGCGCTCCCACAGTACACAAATCCTTTACAAGCTCATCAAATTCCTTCTCTAATTGCTCACACACAGCAAACACAAGCCTAAACACCTCAACACTTTCCAGATTGAATCTGGGTATAAAGCTTCGCCTGTACCAGAACATGCATTAGATACTACACTTATAAACAATCTGTGTCCTGAAACTTCCTGGCAGATTAAAACTGTGTGGTGGACCGAGACTCGAACTCGGGACCTTTGCCTTTCGCGGGCAAGTGCTCTACCAACTGAGCTACCCAAGCACGACTTACGCCCAGTCCTCACAGCTTTAATTCCGCCAGTACCTCGTCTCCTACCTTCCAAACTTCACAGAAGCTCTCCTGCGAACCTTGCAGAACTAGCACTCCTGGAAGAAAGGATATTGCGGAGACATGGCTTAGCCACAGCCTGGGAGATGTTTCTAGAATGAAATATTTCACTCTACAGAGGAGTGTGTGCTGATATGAAACTTCCTGGCAGATTAAAACTGTGTGCCAGACCGAGACTCGAACTCGGGACTTTTGCCTGGCGGAATTAAAGCTGTGAGGACGAGGCGTGAGTCGTGCTTGGGTAGCTCAGTTGGTAGAGCACTTGCCCGCGAAAGGCAAAGGTCCCGAGTTCGAATCTCGGTCCGGCAAACAGTTTTAATCTGCCAGGAAGTTTCATATCAGCGCACACTCCGCTGTAGAGTGAAATATTTCATTCTAGAATCGGTGTCCTTTCTCACTGCAGTTTTTTCAGATTCCCATTCTCAGACCATGAGATCTCGCTGTCAGGTTTAGCTCACCCATTCCATCCCTTCCCACATTACAGCTTCCTTCTATTCGTTTCCTGTCCATAACTGAACCATAGTGCCGGCCGGGGTGGCCGAGCGGTTCTAGGCGCTACAGTCTGGAGCCGCGCGACCGCTACGGTCGCAGGTTCGAATCCTGCCTCGGGCATGGCTGTGTGTGATGTCCTTAGGTTAGTTACGTTTAAGTAGTTCTAAGTTCTAGGGGACTGATGACCTCAGAAATTACGTCCCATAGTGCTCAGAGCCATTTGATTTGAACACACTCTTCAAAACCTATAGATAAACTACCTGTATGCATGTCGGTCTTGGTGGCGTAGCTCCGTCTCTACGGCATGGTGATGAACACTTGGCAGAAAAGTGGACCCAATGTAAGATGTATACTGTCCTCAACAGGCTACGCCAATCGCACATTGAAACCCAGCACATCCTATCATACCTCGACATATACTACTGGGCCATAGGAATTTATGACGGCCAGGCTAAAACGTGTTATGGATGCGGCAAAGAAGGTCACCTACTTTCCAAATGCCTCCAAAATCAGATCGCACATCTTCCACTGCAGGGTGTTGCGTCTCCACCGACGCTGACGATTCTCCAGGTGATCTAAGCAGCCTCCAAGTGACATAGGCAGCAGCGCTCGTGATGTCTCCTCCTGTTAAGACAAAACATACGGATGTTGATGTACCAGAACAACCCTCTGTAGACCGACACCTGGCAGATTAATCAGCCAAGCCAGTGGCAGAACTCTGTACAATGCCATCGGCACCACTGAGCACTGCAGGATGACAATCGCTTCATTTATCATACCAACCGATGTCTTTGTGCTGACGAGGTGCGAGTCAATGCCACTGTCTGACACGGAAGGCTATGCACGAAAACAGTGTAAACTAAAAAGCCAATAGCAATGCTACGTTTGAACACGGCAGCTACCGATGAAAAAGAACTGATCCCACAGGAAGCCGACCACAAGGATAGCACCAGTGCCACCGACTCCACCCCTGTGGAATGGACTGTGGGGAGGGCAGCGTCCATCTGGCAGTCCTCTGTGGTGAACAGTGATCAGCAGGAAGGTTCCAGTGCAGGCTGTGAAATTGCTCGTTCCCTTCCTATCAACAACTATGACCTTATAGAACATGAACAGATTTCTGCGACCACGTTGTACGCTAAGGGTATCAAGACCAGGCAGGACCCTGATCTGGGGCTCACTGAGGTGCTGTTGGAGCATCTAGTGTGAACAACACTGGGAGTGCTGCAGTCAACAGGGTGTGACATCCCTTGCGATATCCTCTTTTCTTCACCCTGGATAACGTGCCCAATGATTGCACTGCCTGACTTACTGCTTGACCACAGTAAACATCATCACAGTTAGCTCTGATGCCAAGATTCAACTCCAGAGAGAAACAATATGAGACATAAGAGTTGACTTTGCATTCCTGCAAGAAGTGCGAATCAATGCTCTTCTGAAATATTATGCAACGTACATAATGCCCGGTGGCCTCGCACACACCAGCGTGGCGATTTTAGGGTGTGACAGTGGCCATTGAAGCCACCAACATCATGTATCCCAGCTCCATTCGAGGATTAGCACTCACGGCACTTGACATCCAATTCATTAATGTTTGTGCACCACTGGGTACCACCAAATATCATGACTGGGCCAGGTTCTATTCCGTGGACATTGCTCACTTTTCCTAGGATAGTACGAATATGGCATCTTCACTAGCTATTTTAATTGCATCCTTCATCCCAAGGATTAAATCATACAACAAACACCTTGTGTGGAACTGGGTATGATGATTCATGATCTTCACTCGCGTGACCTGTGTGAAAAGGTACATGGTGACAGCTCTGGACACACACATCTTAATAGTTACCCAGCAAACCATCTGATTCACAAATATGTGTCACAAGGTCATAAACAGGGAGTGGTGGCCACCAAAATATCCTCTGGCCTTCTCTGATCACATTGCATCTGCATGACGGATCTCCAACCCCAATAAGTCTGGCGTAGTAACAGCGTTTGGAATATGAACGTACCTCCCTTCCAGGAACAAGTGTGCCATCACCAATTAGCCATAACATGGACCAACTGTGCACCACATCACTCCCTATACCCCTCGACTTTGGCATGGTGGCTCCTCTGTGCCCAACCAACAATACACAAAGTTTGACAAGGAGATGGCTGCATGGCGCCAGCAGATTCCTAGACTATGCAGTGCTCAGGGACCTCGGTGCTCTACCACCATCGCCGGACAGACAACGAGTAAGACACTGAATCAAGGCTCACATACTATTATCGACGAAGTGCCGATTAGAAGGCGCTGTAGATCGCTTACGATTACACGACCGAATGCCGCAGAGATCCTAACCATGCACAACATTGTAACTGACATGTGCCAACATTCCTGACGGTTAATCACACTCCTTACGACACAAGACGGTCGCTCCTGCATGACCAAGCAAGCATAGTGCAAGCCATGGAGGATCATTTTCATCATTTTTACCGGGAAATAACCACAGATGACAAGACCACCGCAGAAACGTTACAGCGGGTGATGTGCACTGTCAGTATGGCAACAGTGATGATATGAATGGAGGAAGTCTCGCCTAAAGAACTGGAGGACACCTTGGACAATTCGTCTCCAGGGTCAGATGGATTACCATTTGAGTTTCCAGACTGCACAGTACCACCTACTTTGGTCGAAGAACTTCTTATACCCATGTACAAACCAGACGAAGGCCAATTATTGGCCATTTACATTGTTTAACGTCGGCTACAAGACCTTCACCAGACTGTTGGCAAGACACATTAAGACATCAACGATGATATCACCTGGAACAGACGTCAGAGGGGGAGATGCCAGACTAAAAATGGCCACTTTCAACTGCAGAGACTAAATTGTGCTCACCTCAGCATGCTGCCTGAGAGTGGCAATTGTGTCTTTCACTTCCACTCCACACCATAACTTCCACCTGCAGGTGATGGACCATATTGGATTCCTCCCCCCCCCCCCCCCCCCGAGCCTCATTGATATTCTGAAGTTCCTTTTCGCAGAAGGTTCATGTCAATGTATGGAGCGTGGGTCCAATACCCATTAAGAGGTCCCTACAACAACTTTTGCCTAGCTTTATGCAATCAGACTCGAGTCTCTCATCAGGGGGTCTGAATGCAGGGTATCTGCTTCACCCTGCAGGACATCACCTTCTACTACCGCTGGTTCATTCCCCTGATGAAGTCCACATCCTAAAGTGGATCAAGTGATATGGACAGGCTGTGGATAATCTTTTGAACATCAAGAAGTTGGCAGCATTGTATATCAGGCACAGTCTCAGGCCTGGCATTGTCGACACCATCCTGCTACTTACTAAACTGAGATATTTGGGAGTCATGTTCATGAAGAGTGTGCATGGAACTGCTGCGGAAAACTGTCAATGGTTATTACAGATGGTACGTGTGATGGTGTGTCAGACCTGCTCTATAACTTCAACCAGCTGCAATTGAGGAATACCTGAACCTCTTCCCACAGATGGCTTATGTGGGTACGTGCTTGGCCACTATAGGACCCCAGCCTTTGCAGCACTACTTCCCTTTCTGTGGTTCAGGCCTATACTGGCACAATCCCTTCCCCCCCTCTGCCTTTCCATTGGATGGTCTTTGTGATACAGACCCTGCTTGGACCTGGTACATGATTTAAGACCCTAATTTTCCATTTCATTTCCCACAGTCTCTACATCGTTTCATTGTTGGTTTGACCTGCCTCCAGCTTCCCAAATTTTTCAGAAGTGTGGATCGCACAGGGAAGGTCACCCAATGTGGTGTCTGTTCTATCTTTGTGCTTTTCCATCTTAGCACCTTTCCTTTCCAAAAGGGTAGAAGACGCTAGAAACTTTCTCCTGCTGATGTTCATAAGGACCAGCAGTCTCTACAGAAGGAAAGAACTTGTTCAACACAGACAGATACAACCTCAAAGTGTTTGCTTCCTGGCAATGACGTGCGAGGAACATAGGGCTAAGTGGCAAGCAGAAAAATACTCCCCTTAATACCTGGTTCATACAAGGACAGATGGGGATTCTTTTTTGCCCACAAAGCCTTTATTCTCTGTAGAGACTATAGAGGACAAATTTGGGGAAGTTGGAGCCGTCTCCAAAATGAAGAGTGGGCAAATTTTTACGAAAACAGCTTCTCCTGCCCAGTCACAGGCGTTGGTTGTTTATGACAAGTGACTTAACACTCGCCATAATAGTCTGAACATGGTTCAAGGCATCATTTTTCACAGTCGTCCCCTTGCAGTCTGATAATGAGCTACACGCCAACTTGGAGTGACGGTGTGTACACTTTGTCTGTCATGTTCATGGGAGACCAAAGGACAACAAGGTTGCTACCAGGGCCTTCATCTTGGTTTTTGATGGCGATTCGTTGCCTGAAAAGGTCAAGGTGATGGTATACCGATGTGATGTGAAACTGTATATTCCCCCCACGCATGTGATGCTTCAAATGTATGAAATTCAGGCACAGGTCTTCACATTGCAATGCCAGCCAGCCCAGCCTGTTGGGATTGTGGACGACCATTGAATGCGAATGATCCTTGTGTTCCTCCCCTACCCCCATCTGCATCAACTGTGGGGAGCACCATTCTCCCTGGTCACTAGAGTGCACTTTCTTCTGGACAGAGAAAAAATACAGGAATATAAGATTCTGAATGGACTGATATACAAAGAGGACAAGAAAACGTGTGAGCATCTAAATCTTATATGTATGACAAATTCTACGGTTATGACGACGTCGCCCTCGCTACTGATGGCACTCTCCTCCATTATGCATCCTACTTCGACCATGCCTGCCCCTTGATGATTGAGGACTTTCCATCTGCTGCTCCCCCACACCTAGTTTGGGAGCAGTGGCTCCCCACCCACAAGGGATGCTGATTCCCACCCCCCATGTGCAGACCTTTCATCCTTGCCCAGCTTCTCATGCCAGGAAAGGATCCCTCAGGACACTCCCCTCCAAGGTTTCTGCTGGTCTGCAACCAGAAAGGAGCCACAGACTGCTGGTCTAGGGCTTCACTCCCTGAAACTAATTCAGGGAAGCCGTCAGTCATCCAAAACCCCTAATGAAAAAGAAGACAAAAAAAGTCTTCCAAGACGAAGGCAATTCCGGTGGCCCCCATGCCACCAGATCGGACATGTTTGCTCCTGTGGCAATCCTGAAGCTCCAGACTGTACCACGCAACGTGTCTCAGAACTTATGTGTCTTGATACCACACCCTCTCACCCACTGGCTACAAGTGATTGCTTTCTGCATTGCTCTTCTGGAAACCTAGTTTCCAGCAACAAGGATTTCTGCACCTCATCACTACTGTAAGAATCATACCGATTATGATAGGGTATCAGTTGCACGTGTGTTCTGAACTCTGTATGTAGTGAACTTGTGCCTGTAGATAAAACTTTGGAGGCTGTGGGTGTTTGGATAAGGACATTTCAGGATTTTATCATCTGTAGTGTTATCTCCCTCCTGATGGTGGAGTGACTCATAACACATTGTCTGCATTGGTTTCTCAGCTCCCCTCAGCTTTGCTAATTTTGTACGACTTCAGCGCCCATATCTCATTGTAGGGCGGAACCATGATCACTGGCCATGGTAAAAACATCGAAAATATACTTGCAAGATCTCGACCTCTGTCTCTTGAATACTGGTGCCTCCACACACTTCAGTGTGGCACATGAAACTTACTCAGCCATCGATCTTTCTATTTGCTGCCCTTTTCTTCTTCCGTCCATCCCCTGGAGGGCCCCCTGTGACCTGTCTGCAGCGACCACTTCCCAGTCTTCCTGTAACCTCCCTCAGTGTCACTCCCATGAATGAATGCCGGCGTAGATGGGTTCTCCACAATGCCAGTTGTAATGTTTTCACCTCCATTGTCGTTCTGAGCTCCCCATTAAATGGAGACATTGAGAAGGCCGTTAAATTGCAACAGCAGCCATTATTCCAGCAGCCTTCTTAGCAATCCACTATTCTTTGGAATCCCCTTGGTGGACCTTAGAAATCACAATGCTGACCTTCATGCCTGAGTCCACCAATTAATAAAATGACGTAAGCAAGAATGCTGGGAATGGTATTTTCACCCAATGGACAATATAACCGTCCTTCACAGGTCTGGATGAAGATCGACGCCTCTATGGGTACGAGTTTTCAACAGGTGAAGTTGGCCTTTCCTTGAACGGTGCTGTTTCCACAGTCCCAGATGCTGTCGCCAAACGGCTTGCTCTGTTTTATGCTTGAGTCTCTGCATTGGAGAGTTATCAGCTTGCCTCTCATGTCCTTAAATAGCGGATGGAGTGATTGTACTTTATCTTTCATTACACACTGCCTGGAGTCCTATAATGCTCCATTAAGTGAATGGAATTCTTCAGTGCCCTATACCTTTGCCCTGATACAGCACCATGGCCAGACCACATCCACAACAAAATGCTCAAACGCCTATCAGTGGGTTGTCAGCGTTATCTCTTTACCATCTTCAGCTGTATCTGGAGTGAAGGTGAGTTCCCTTTTCAATGGTGGGAAACTATCATCACCCTGGTACTGAAACTAGGTAAGCATTCCCTAGAGACGGACGCCTATCGTCCGATTAATCCGACCAATGTTTTGTGTAAGTTGCTCAAATGCATGGTGAGCCATCAGCTGTGTTGGTTCCTTAACCCTTGGGGCCTTCTGGCTCCGTCCCAGGGCAGTTTTCTCCAAGGCTGTTCCACTGTCGATAATTACGTTTGGCTGGAGTCTGCCATCAGAACAGTTTTTGACCGACGTCAACACCTTATCGCTGTCTTCTTCGACATCCTGAAGGTTTATGACAGCACATGGCGACACCACATTTTCGCTACCTTACGTGAGTGGTGATTCCAGGGCCAGCTTCCGATTTTTGTCCAGAACTTCATGCAGAACGTCTTGTCACACTGTACTTTCCGAGTTCGAGTTGCTGCTTTCCACAGTACCCCCATACCCAAGAGAATGACCAGGGCTCTGTATTGTGTGTCCCTCTCCTTCCAGTGTCAATCAACAGTCTAGCAGAAGCTGTGGGGTCTTCAGTATCACCCCCTTTGTATGCTAACGACTATTGCTTGCACTATTGCTCCTCTACTGTGAGTGTAGAACATCAACTGCGGGGACCCATTTGAAAGGCGCAGTCATGGGCCCTAGTCCTTGGCTTGCAGTTTTCTGCCGCCAAGACTCGCGTCATACACTTCTGTTGCCATCATATTGTTCTTCAACAACCACAACTTTACGTCGACGTCCAATCACTCAACGTGGTATAAACTTATCTCTTTTTGGAACTGGTTTCTGATTCCTGGCGGCATGGGTTCCCGATCTTCGCTTAAGCAAAGGTGCTGGCTACATCTTAATACACTTTGATGCCTCAGTACCACGAGCTGAAGTGCAGGCTGCTCTACTCCTCTGCAACCAAACAAAGCGATGATACCATCCCATCTTGATTATGGGAGCCTGGCATATTGTTTGGCATCACCCTCAGCATTGTAATCGCTGGATGCAGTAAACCACTGTGGGGTCCGACTTGCAACAGGAGCCTTTTAAACTAGCCCTGAGAATGGCCTACTCGCAGAGGTGGAGTCGGTCCACTACGGATCAGGCACACAGCTACACAGTTATGGTATGCACAATCACAGCTCCCCTACACATCCAAAGTACTGTGTGCTTTTTCCTAATAGTGAAATCCATCTCCCACAACAGAGATCCAGAACTATGGTCGCAACTGCAGTTAGTCAACAGTGTGTCTGTTCTGAATTCCAACTTCTCCCACTGTCACCTCTTGTCTGGGGACAACCCCTATGGCACGTACCCCGACATCTGATGTGTCTCGATTTATCCTTTGGATCAAAAGGTTTGGCTGACCCCATGGTGTTTCGCCATGTATTTCTGGCTGTCCTGGATGCACTTCCACATTGAGAAGTAGTATAAACTGATGGCCAAATGGTTGACGGGTGAACCCATTTTGCATATGCACAAGCAAGGCGCAGTAAACTATGCTGCTTTCTGAATGGATGCAGTGTCTTCACTGCTGAATTGGTGGCCATTAAACGAGCCCTTAGCCATGCTTGTTTTTGCTTCTAAGCTGCAGCGACTCCCTGAGGAGCCTTCTGGTTATAGACCAGTGCTACCTTCATCACCGATCAGCAGTGGATATCCAGGATCTCAATCAAGTTAGACAGCTAGACATCTTTGTTTGGACTCCTGGACATGTTGTGATTTCAAGAAAGGAACAAGCTGATCGCTTGTCAGATTTGGCTACCGATTTTGGAAATGGGAGTTCCAGAACTGGACCTTTGATCGACTCTATGCCGTCGGTTGCTGGAGGTCTGGAACTCGGTATGACCCACCCTGGACTCCCCACATAAACTGAAGGCGATAAAAGAGACTTTGACCACGTGGCGGTCTTCCCCTTGCGCCTCCCACAGGGAATTCACTCTTCATTGTTGGCTATACATTGGCCTCACCTGGCAAACCCATGGCCACATTCTCTAATGTGAGGAACCACCTTACCACAAATGTGGACCCCACCTGACAGTGGCCCACATACTACTACATTGCTCAAATTGGCTATTTTGCGGCGATCTCTTAAGCTTCCTCACATCTACATCTACATCTACATTTATACTCCGCAAGCCACTGTCATTATCTCCCTTTTCTGTTCCAGTCGCGTATGGTTCGCGGGAAGAACGACTGTCTGAATGCCTCCGTGCGCGCTCGAATCTCTCTAATTTTACATTCGTGAACTCCTCGGGAGGTATAAGTAGGGGGAAGCAATATATTCGATACCTCATCCAGAAACGCACCCTCTCGAAACCTGGACAGCAAGCTACACCGCGATGCAGAGCGCCTCTCTTGCAGAGTCTGCCACTTGAGTTTGCTAAACATCTCCGTAATGCTATCACGGTTACCAAATAACCCTGTGACGAAATGCGCCGCTCTTCTTTGGATCTTCTCAATCTCATCCGTCAACCCGATCTGGTACGGATCCCTCACTGATGAGCAATACTCAAGTATAGGTCGAACGAGTGTTTTGTAAGCCACCTCCTTTGTTGATGGACTACGCTCTCTAAGGACTCTCCCAATGAATCTCAACCTGGTACCCGCCTTACCAACAATTAATTTTATAAGATCATTCCACTTCAAATCGTTCCGCACGCATACTGCCAGATATATTACAGAAGTAACTGCTACCAGTGTTTGTCCGCTATCATATAATCATACAATAACGGATCCTTCTTTCTATGTATTCGCAATACATTACATTTGTCTATGTTAAGGGTCAGTTGCCACTCCCTGCACCAAGTGCCTATCCGCTGCAGATCTTCCTGCATTTCCCTACAATTTTCTAATGCTGCAACTTCCCTGTATACTACAGCACCATCCGCGAAAAGCCACATGGAACTTCCGACATTGTCTACTAGGTCATTTATATATATTGTGGAAAGCAATGGTCCCATAACACTCCCCTGTGGCGCGCCAGAGGTTACTTTAACGTCTGTAGACGTCTCTCCATTGATAACAACATGCTGTGTTCTGGTTGCTAAAAACTCTTCTATCCAGCCACACAGCTGCCCTGATATTCCGTAGGCTCTTACTTTGTTTATCAGGCGACAGTGTGCGGAACTGTATCGAACTCCTTCCGGAAGTCAAGGAAAATAGCATCTACCTGGGAGCCTGTATCTAATATTTTCTGGGTCTCATGAACAAATAAAGCGAGTTGCGTCTCACACGATCGCTGTTTCCGGAATCCATGTTGATTCCTGCAGAGTAGATTCTGGGTTTCCAAAAAAGACATGATGCGCGAGCAAAAACCATGTTCTAAAATTCTACAACAGATCGACGTCAGAGATATAGGTCTATAGTTTTGCGCATCTGCTCGACGACCCTTCTTGGAGACTGGGACTCTTTTCCAATCATTTAGAACCTTCCGTTCCTCTAGAGACTTGCGGTACACGGCTGTTAGAAGAGAGGCAAGTTCTTTCGCGTGCTCTGTGCAGAATCGAATTGGTATCCCGTCAGGTCCAGTGGACTTTCCTCTGTAGAGTGATTCCAGTTGCTTTTCTATTCCTTGGACACTTATTTCGATGTCAGCCATTTTTTCGTTTGTGCGAGGATTTAGAGAAGGAACTGCAGTGCGGTCTTCCTCTGTGAAACAGCTTTGGAAAAAGGTGTTTAGTATTTCAGCTTTATGCGTGTCATCCTCTGTTTCAATGCCATCATCATCCCGGAGTGTCTGGATATGCTGTTTCGAGCTACTTACTGATTTAACGTAAGACCAGGATTTCCTAGGATTTTCTGCCCAGTCGGTACATAGAATTTTACTTTCGAATTCACTGAACGCTTCACGCATAGCCCTCCTTACGCTAATTTTGACATCGTTTAGCTTCTGTTTGTCTGAGAGGTTTTTGCTGCGTTTACACTTGGAGTGAAGCTCTCTTTGCTTTCGCAGTAGTTTCCTAACTTTGTTGTTGAACCACGGTGGGTTTTTCCCGTCCCTCACAGTTTAACTCGGCACGTATTTGTCTAAAACGCATTTTACGATTGCCTTGAACTTTTTCCATAAACACTCAACATTGTCAGTGTCGAAACAGAAATTTGCGTTTTGATCTGTTAGGTAGTATGAAATCTGCCTTCTACCTTCCTCCCTTTTTTTATATTCCTATTAACTTCCATATTCAGGGATGCTAAACGGCCTTATGATCACTGATTCCCTGTTCTGCACTTACAGAGTCGAAAAGTTCGGGTCTGTTTGTAATCAGTAGCTCCAAGATGTTATCCCCAAGAGTCGGTTCTCTGTTTAATTGCTCGAGGTAATTTTCGGATAGTGCACTCAGTATAATGTCACTCGATGCTCTGTCCCTACCACCCGTCCTAAACATCTGAGTGTCCCAGTCTATATCTGGTAAATTGAAATCTCCACCTAAGACTATAACATGCTGAGAAAATTTATGTGAAATGTATTCCAAATTTTCTCTCAGTTGTTCTGCCACTAATGCTGCTGAGTCGGGAGGTCGGTAAAAGGAGCCAACTATTAACCTAGCTCGGTTGTTGAGTGTAACCTCCACCCATAATAATTAACAGAAACTATCCACTTCTACTTCACTACAAGATAAACTACTACTAACAGCGACAAACACGCCACCACCGGTTGCATGCAATCTATCCTTTCTAAACACCGTCTATGCCTTTGTAAAAATTTCGGCAGAATTTATCTCTGGCTTCAGCCAGCTTTCCGTACCTATAACGATTTCAGCTTCGGTGCTTTCTATCAGCGCTTGAAGTTCCGGTACTTTACCAATGCCGCTTCGACAGTTTACAATTACAATACCGATTGCTGCTTGGTCCCCGCATGTCCTGACTTTGCCCCGCACCCTTTGAGGCTGTTGCCCTTTCTGTACTTGCCAAGGCCATCAGTCAGTCCTGTCAACGATGCTGCAAATGGTGAGCTCTGCTTTCATCCCGCTAGCGAGA
The DNA here is from genome assembly GCF_023864275.1 of Schistocerca cancellata. Classification (NCBI taxonomy): domain Eukaryota; kingdom Metazoa; phylum Arthropoda; class Insecta; order Orthoptera; family Acrididae; genus Schistocerca; species Schistocerca cancellata. The sequence goes on along the minus strand of NC_064631.1, from coordinate 191,453,266 downwards.
CTGGCAGTCTTCACCAAATCAGATAGCCGCCGGAAGCCAGAGAGGATTTCCTCCGATCCATAGCGACACACATCATTGGTGCCGACATGAGCGACCACCTGCAGATGGGTGCACCCTGTACCATTCATGGCATCCGGAAGGACCCTTTCCACATCTGGAATGACTCCCCCCGGTATGCACACGGAGTGCACATTGGTTTTCTTCCCCTCTCTTGCTGCCATATCCGTAAGTACCTACCTCTGGTGCTATTGGACAACGCCAAAGCGGCTGACATGGTTTTACATTTCACCTTTTTTTTTTTTTTTTGGTCATCAGTCTACTGACTGGTTTGATGCGGCCCACCACGAATTCCTTTCCTGTGCTAATCTCTTTATCTCAGAGTAGCACTTGCAACCTACGTCCTCAATTATTTGCTTGACGTATTCCAAGCAGTGGGCAAACAAGCGTACTGTAACCTACTTCCTTTGATTTCGGATTGCATTTCCATAGGATTCTTCCAATGAATCTCAGTCTGGCATCTGCTTTACCGACGATCAACTTTATATGATCTTTCAATTTTAAATCACTCCTAATGCGTACTCCCAGATAATTTATGGAATTAACTGCTTCCAGTTGCTGACCTGCTATATTGTAGCTAAATGATAAGGGATCTTTCTTTCTATGTATTCGCAGCACATTACACTTGTCTACATTGAGATTCAATTGCTATTCCCTGCACCATGCGTCAATTCGCTGCAGATCCTCCTGCATTTCAGTACAATTTTCCATTGTTACAACCTCTCGATATACCACAGCATCATCCGCAAAAAGCCTCAGTGAACTTCCGATGTCATCCACAAGGTTATTTATGTTTATTGTGAATAGCAACGGTCCTACGACACTCCCCTGCGGCACACCTGAAATCACTCTTACTTCGGAAGACTTCTCTCCATTGAGAATGACATGCTGCGATCTGTTATCTAGGAACTCTTCAATCCAATCACATAATTGGTCTGATAGTCTGTATGCTCTTACTTTGTTCATTAAACGACTGTGGGGAACTGTATCGAACGCCTTGCGGAAGTCTAGAAACACGGCATCTACCTGTGAACCCGTGTCTATGGCCCTCTGAGTCTCGTGGACGAATAGCGCGAGCTTAGTTTCACACGATCGTCTTTTTCGAAACCCATGCTGATTCCTACAGAGTAGATTTCTAGTCTCCAGAAAAGTCATTGTTCTCGAACATAATACGTGTTCCAAAATTCTACAACTGATCGACGTTAGAGATATAGGTCGCTGGGCCGTTTGGGTCTGCCTGAGCATTAATGGATGAACCTATACAATATGTTTTATTATATCTTTGTCATAGTTAAATAGTCTGGGGCCGTGACAGCAGTGAGGATTATACAGGCGTTCAACGGAAATGTGAAAAAACCAAAAACGTATTACCATGCCCAATACGGCGTAGGAAACCCTCTGGCATTCAAAATAGCTTCCAGCTGTCTCAGAATGGATAAATGCAGGTTCCGTAAGGTTTTCAAAGGAATATAATACCATTCTTCTTGCTAAACAGTAGTTTTTTTTGTGATCAGTCTACTGACTGGTTTGATGCGGCCCGCCACGAATTCCTTTCCTGTGCTAACCTCTTCATCTCAGAGTAGCACTTGCAACCTACGTCCTCAATTATTTGCTTGACGTATTCCAATCTCTGTCTTCCTCTACAGTTTTTGCCCTCTACAGCCCCCTCTAGTACCATGGAAGTCATTCCCTCATGTCTTAGCAGATGTCCTATCATCCTGTCCCTTCTCCTTATAAGTGTTTTCCACATATTCTTTTCCTCTCTGATTCTGCGTAGAACCTCCTCATTCCTTACCTTATCAGTCCACCTAATTTTCAACATTCGTCTGTAGCACCACATCTCAAATGCTTCGATTCTCTTCTGTTCCGGTTTTCCCACAGTCCATGTTCCACTACCATATAATGCTGTACTCCAGACGTACATCCTCAGAAATTTCTTCCTCAAATTACTCTCAAACCATACTGTGTACTCATTAGACCGTTCATTCCGTTCAGCAGATCATTTAATTCTTCTTCACTTTCACTCAGGATAGCAATGTCATCAGCGAATCGTATCATTGATATCCTTTCACCTTGTATTTTAATTCCACTCCTGAACCTTTCTTTTATTTCCAGCATTGCTTCCTCGATGTACAGATTGAATAGTAGGGGCGAAAGGCTACAGCCTTGTCTTACACCCTTCTTAATACGAGCACTTCGTTCTTGATCGTCCACTCTTATTATTCCCTCTTGGTTGATGTACATATTGTATATGACCCGTCTCTCCCTATAGCTTACCCCTACTTTTTTCAGAATCTCGAACAGCTTGCACCATTTTATATTGTCGAACGCTTTTTCCAGGTCGACAAATCCTATGAAAGTGTCTTGATTTTTCTTTAGCCTTGCTTCCATTATTAGCCGTAACGCCAGAATTGCCTCTCTCGTCCCTTTACTTTTCCTAAAGCCAAACTGATCGTCACCTAGCGCATTCTCAATTTTTTTTCCCATTCTTCTGTATATTATTCTTGTAAGCAGCTTCGATGCATGAGCTGTTAAGCTGATTGTGTGATAATTCTCGCACTTGTCAGCTCTTGCCGTCTTCAGAATTGTGTGGATGATGCTTTTCCGAAAGTCAGGTGGTATATCGCCAGACTCATATATTCTACGCACCAACGTGAATAGTCGTTTTGTTGCCACTTCCCCCAATGATTTTAGAAATTCTGATGGAATGTTATCTATCCCTTCTGCCTTATTTGACCGTAAGTCCTCCAAAGCTCTTCTAAATTCCGATTCTAGTACTGGATTCCCTATCTTTTCTAAATCGACTCCTGTTTCTTCTTCTATCACATCAGACAAATCTTCACCCTCATAGAGGCTTTCAATGTATTCTTTCCACCTATCTGCTCTCTCCTCTGCAATTAACAGTGGAATTCCCGTTGCACTCTTAATGTTACCACCGTTGCTTTTAATGTCACCAAAGGTTGTTTTGACTTTCCTGTATGCTGAGTCTGTCCTTCCGACAATCATATCTTTTTCGATGTCTTCACATTTTTCCTGCAGCCATTTCGTCTTAGCTTCCCTGCGCTTCCTATTTATTTCATTCCTCAGCGACTTGTATTTCTGTATTCCTGATTTTCCCGTAACATGTTTGCACTTCCTCCTTTCATCAATCAACTGAAGTATTTCTTCTGTTACCCATGGTTTCTTCGCAGCTACCTTCTTTGTACCTATGTTTTCCCTCCCAACTTCAGTGATGGCCCTTTTTAGAGATGTCCATTCCTCTTCAACTGTACTGCCTACTGCGCTATTCCTTATTGCTGTATCTATAGCGTTAGAGAACTTCAAAAGAAACTCGTCATTCCTTAGTACTTCCGTATCCCACTTCTTTGCGTATTGATTCTTCCTGACTAATGTCTTGAACTTCAGCCTACTCTTCATCACTACTATATTGTGATCTGAGTCTATATCTGCTCCTAGGTACGCCTTCCAATCCAGTATCTGATTTCGGAATCTCTGTCTGACCATGATGTAATCTAATTGAAATCTTCCCGTATCTCCCGGCCTTTTCCAAGTATACCTCCTCCTCTTGTGATTCTTGAACAGGGTATTCGCTATTAGTAGCTGAAACTTATTACAGAACTCAATTAGTCTTTCTCCTCTTTCATTCCTTGTCCCAAGCCCATATTCTCCTGTAACCTTTTCTTCTACTCCTTCCCCTACAACTGCATTCCAGTCGCCCATGACTATTAGATTTTCGTCCCACTTTACATACTGCATTACCCTTTCAATATCCTCATACACTTTCTCTATCTGTTAATCTTCAGCTTGCGTCGTCGGCATGTATACCTGAACTATCGTTGTCGGTGTTGGTCTGCTGTCGATTCTGATTAGAACAACCCGGTCACTGAACTGTTCACAGTAACACACCCTCTGCCCTACCTTCCTATTCATAACGAATCCTACACCTGTTATACCATTTTCTGCTGCTGTTGATATTACCCGATACTCATCTGACCAGAAATCCTTGTCTTCCTTCCACTTCACTTCACTGACCCCTACTATATCTAGATTGAGCCTTTGCATTTCCCTTTTCAGATTTTCTAGTTTCCCTACCACGTTCAAGCTTCTGACATTCCACGCCCCGACTCGTAGAACGTTATCCTTTCGTTGATTATTCAATCTTTTTCTCATGGTAACCTCCCCCTTGGCAGTCCCCTCCCGGAGATCCGAATGGGGGACTATTCCGGAATCTTTTGCCAATGCATAGATGATCATGACACTTCTTCTAATACAGGCCACATGTCCTGTGGATACACGCTACGTGTCTTTAATGCAGTGGTTTCCATTGCCTTCTGCATCCTCATGTCGTTGATCATTGGTGATTCTTCCGCCTTTAGGGGCAATTTCTCACCCCTAGGACAAGAGAGTTCCCTGAACCTCTATCCGCTCCTCCGCCCTCTTTGATAAGGCCGTTGGCAGAATGAGGCTGACTTCTTATGTCGGAAGTCTTCGGCCGCCAATGCTGATTATTTATCAAAATTTAGGCAGTGGCGGGGATCGAACCCGGGACCGAAGACGTTTTTGATTATGAATCAAAGACGCTACCCCTAGACCACGGGTACAAAACCCATTTCACCTATGAAGATGATTTCTACTTGTCTCTGTGATGTGGGGCAGTTTGGCCTCATTGACCGCCTGAGGGGTTGGAAGGGCACCCCTCGCCTGGTCTGGCCCAGGGGACCCACGACAGCCCCTTGTCAGCAGTCTGGCCTGGGTCCCATCCTTCCCATCTTTTTCTTCTGATTTTTTGTATCTGCCGTTTTTAATGTTTTATCTTTCCTAAAATTTTATCATCTTGTCTGTGCTTCTCATTTCCTTAGGTAACGGACGATGAGGTGGTGCTGCTGAGTGAATAAGGTGCATATCCCATCGCATCCCATGCTGTGGGGTTCTCCAAGTGCATTCTGGGCAGAGCAGCTTGCCCATCTTATACTCTTTCATTGCCCTCCTACTTTGCCTTGATTTTATCTCTGTCTTATTGTAGTTTGCTTACAATAGAGCATTCCAGGATTTGCCATTTGTATCGCTCTTCTAAGGATTGTTCCTGGTTTGATATGTTTAAGATGAAGGGGCTGGTGACTTCACAGTTTGTTCCCTTTAACTCCAACAATCAACCAACCTGAACCTGTACATGCCACCAAAACTGAATCAGGTGACCTTCCGTTATTTCTTATCCACAAGACACTTATTTAAAGTACATTATGACACTCTCACCCTGCCCCTTCATGATCGAGGGCTGGGACTGGTTAACGTTTTGGTGTAGGTAGTTGCCCTCTATGGGAGCAATATGTGGAAACGATGGAACAGTCAACATGCCTCTCTAAGAGGTTGGCTATTGGAGTTTCTGATGATGGTCCCTGATAACCCCCTGCAATCGGTCATGCATATCGCAACAGAGCACTCCCATGTATCGACATTGATTCTTGAGCACAGTTATGTGATCTCAGATCTCCCTGCAACACGCCCACTAAAGACAACAGATTTTTACACCATCATTCTGTGGGCGACTTCGCATAACGTGGTAGAAACGAAGTACCCAACAGCCCATTGGCCGCATGTGGGGAACGATACACCACCACTTTTTACCCACTAACGGGCGCGCGATGTGGTATCAAGAGACCAAGAAAAAATATGTGATGAGACGCCGGCTCCATACTATTGGATTAACGGACTTCCCCTCCGCTCTGACTATCGCCCTCTGGGTACTCATGAACTTTGTTTCAATGTGTGTCGTTGTCTGGCGTTTGGCGACTGTCACAGAAGATTTTATCTTGTTGCTTCTGCTTCACAGCTGATGTGACTGAACCTCGGACTCTCCTCTGTCCGAATGACTCTTGCTTTCTCCCTGCAAAACGTCATGTACTGACATGGCTCAAGGGAATGACAATCGACTACGTCTCCGATAAAGAGGAGAAAGAGGAGCTCGATTTCTGGTGGTACCCACAAAATGCTCACAACGCCCTCAAACAGACATCCAAGTACCATATGCTCTTCACGAAGTATTTACGCAGTGTGTTCGTTAACTTCTCCCCCTCCCCACGCTCATCATGACCTTTCACGCAGCGTCACATTGAAGACGAAGTCCTGAAATGTAAGCAGTGAGGAAGATAAGAGATTGGCTGATTCATGGAAAGCTTGAAAGGTCTCTGTTGGATTCCTTTCATGTTAATTTCTTAAATATGTTGTCATTTACGGCATAAATTCCTCTTCTAAATTTACTGTCGTGTTTCTGACTATCTGGGAGGAGACTGAGCAATGGAACGTGTTACTTTTACACATAAACAAGAACGATTATGTCACACTACTACACTTTAAAACACAGTTTATATGTAATTCATGTCACACAGTCTCATACGGAACCTACATCCGCTTCCTTTTATATACTGTATATGATAAGATACTGTCATCCCCCTTCCCGTCTGTGTGAGAGGATGAATGAGCAAATGTATTTCTAGTTGCATGCTTGAGAGTAGCAGACAAGCCTGTCTGCTAGAGAACAGTAGGACCAACGTCGGAACAGGTAGCTACGCTTTCTAAAAGCAGAGAGGTTTCTATTCTTAGTATGGTCCTGTCCGCCCCTTGTCATGTTGGTATAGGAAGCTGCCTCTCACTTCCGTTTGTGTCTGTTAGCACGCTCGGTAGGAGACCAGGTCAGTCTGTCCATGGCGAGCGTCTGAAGTGGTAAGATCTCCGGCTAAGCGCGTGTCTGCTAAGTCCGTAGGACAATGGATTTCTTAAGTTCAGCCTAACTGAAAATTTAATCACCTTTATTTCAGGTTTAGCTCTAAAATATCTAATGTTATCTTAAATTGCAACGCAGTGTATTTCGAGTGAGAAGTTCAGAATATCTTCCAGTAGTTGCTTTGTCACTACTTTGTGAGTAAAGTGGGACCACATGTTGATCAGTAACTCTAACTAAGATCATCAATCTTAAATGCGAATGTGCGTGAGATTATAATGTCTCGCCTTGACAATATTTTTCAATATAGCAACTTTTCTTTATGTTCAACCCACGTGGGGTGTACTTTGTGAGACCAGTACCACGTGCTTGTACAGTTGTTTTACCCATCAGGTTAATAGTAAGACGATAGTAACCAGTTCGAGGTTTTTCTTTTGTAAATTGCTTTTCGATCTAATTTATTTTAATTATCAAAATTATTGTGGAGTACACTCTTTGTGTAAACCAAGTTGACCACGTGAAGCATGTGGCGTAATCATCAAAGTAGCCCTCAGCTATTCTTTTCGGGAAGATTTCACAGGGAGATAGTATGAATTTAGTATACCAGTGTGTGGTAATTACATGACAGATAGGATTGCGCTACGAACGTAACTTCTTTGGGTGAAAATTGAATCGGTTGGTTGTGGTTAATTTCCCCTTGCATATGTTTCAACGTTCTTCGTGTGTTATTTTATGAATGCAGTGTTGTATGCAGTCTCCCAATCTTGGCTCCATATTTGATGTGTTCTGTAAGATTACAAACTCACATTTTCACAATCCTAAATAAGGCACCAGTTTAGTTATGAATCAAGTTTAATATGCTGAAATTTCAATGATCAATGTTAAAATAAATTTCCAAATATAAACTGATTTATTTCTTTTTATTTAAATTGCCTTTTATATATATATCACCGGTTGTCGTATGACGATTAAAAGGCATCGACAAACCTATTCATGTTAGTCTGGTTGGGAATTTAGTAAGCTAGACTGGATACCTGGTGAAACAGTTGCTCAGTAATGCAAGGTTAACTTCTCCAGATAGCTCACAGCTTTTAATCCGCTTGTCTTGAATATCAGCACCGCTTACACCTCAAATTAAGCAACAACATTACAAGCTGCATAAAAAAAAGCTTTAAAGTGGATGCCTGTAGACGTTGGATCGAATCTTGGTTGGACGACAGGTTCTTCAGCCTTCGTTATAACCTAGCCTTCTCTGGTCAACGATGTGAGGAGTCGCTAGAAACGTCGTGGTTAAGATCCCACAGTATACTGTAGGTCCCCTTTCCCGAGTTGGATAAATGTGATAGGTTAGGGATGAGCAAGTCGCCTAAGTGATGTCCACTAGGAAGACTTGCACCAGGCCATTGACCCAGAAGAAATTATTATTAATATTCTTACATTGAAGAGCCAAAGAAACTGGTACTCCTGCCTAATATCATGTAGGGCCCCCGTGAGCACCAGACGTGCCGCAACATGACGTGGCATGAATTCGACAAATGCCTGAAGTAGTGCTGGAGGGAACTGACACCATGAATCCTGCAGGGCTGTCCATAAATCCGCAAGAGTACGAGTACAGCATGTTGCAAGGTATCCCAGATATGCTCAATAATGTTCATGTCTGCGAAGTTTGGCGGCCAGCGGAAGTGTTTAAACCCAGACGAGTGTTCCTGGAGCCACTCTGTGTGGGGTGTCGCGTTGTCCTGCTGGAATTGTCCAAGTCCGTCGGAATGCACAATGAACATGAATGGATGCAGATGGTGAGATGGGATGCTTACATACATGTCACCTGTCAGAGTCGTACCTAGACGTACGACGGGTCTTATATCACTCCGACTTCACACGCCCCACACCAGTGCATAGCTTCCACCAGCTTGAACAGTCCACTGCTGACATGCAGGGGCCCTGGATTCATGAAGCTATTTCCATACACGTACACGTCCATCAGCTCGATGCAATGTGAAGCGACATTCGCTGACCAGGAAAATGTTTCCAGGCATCGACAAACCAGTGTTGGTATTGACGTGCCCAGGCGAGGCGTAAAGCTTTGTGTCGTGCAGTCATCAAGGGCCTTCGACTCCGAAATCCCATATCGATGATGTTTCAATGAATGGTTCGGACGCTGACACTTTTTGCTGGCATAGCATTGAAATCTGCAGCAATTTGCGAAAGGATTGCACTTTTGTCACGTTGAACGGTTCTCTTCAGTCGTCGCTGGTCCCATTCTTGCATGATTTTTTTCCGGCCGCAGCGATGTCGGTGATTTGATGTTTCACTGGATTCCTGATATTAACGGTACACTCTTGAAATGGTCGTCCGGGGAAATCCCCACTTCATCGCTGGCTGGGAGATGCTGTGTCCCATCACTCGTGCGCCGACCATAACACGTTCAAACTCAGGTAAATCTTGATAACCTGCTATTGTAGCAGCAGTAACCGATCTAACAACTGCGCCAGACACTTGTCGTCTTATATAGACATTTCCGACCGCAGCGCCGTATTTTGCCTGTTTACGTATCTCTGAATTTGAATGAGCATACCTATACCAGTTTCTTTGGCGCTTTAGTGTATGAATAACTCTGTACAGTTCTTATTATAATTTTACAGATATTAAATCATTTGTTGCTAATTTTAAGAACATAGATATGTTTTGTCTTCTCTTAATATTTATTTTTCTGCGACCTTCTTGCTAAAGAGTTGAGGAAAGGTGCCTATTATGCGACAGTTCCCTAATATGAGACACCACAACTGTGCTCATGTTAGGGGTTGCACTCTGGTGGAGAGTTCCTTAAACACGTCTATTGTGTGCCAGACGACGACACAGAGTGTAGGAAGCCATAGTTGAGCCGGACACAGTACGTAGAGGTTGATACAAAATTTCTTGTGTTTGAAGTTTTTGCGACATCGGTGTTGAGACAATGTTTCAACTTAGAGGTGAGTGGATATTACTGCACTCTTTTATTGTTGTTATTTGTAACGGTATTACCTATAATTACTGACAATTAGGTTCATTTTCCAACGAACGTTGTTAGCAAGTACGTGATTCTTTGTGTAATATGGCGAAATTCCTGATATGCGATAGTATGGGGATCCAAATACGCGACAGTGTCGAATATTACGATGCCTATCGCATATTGGGGGAACTCGTTCTCTCACGACTTTTTATATGTAATTTACGCAATGCTATCATGAGATAACAATATTTTATCATTTATTGTAGTAAAATTTTGGCAACTGCGTTTATTTTAATTCGATTAAATTATGATAAACAGGGATTACTTTGACTAGTCTTATGATCAGCAATTGAAATGTTTTCTGGAACTTGATGGATGGTGCACCTGCAGGATCAATATCAGCTTGTCATCCAAGTGGCTGGACACAAACTCACATTTTTACTCAGTGGTTTGATCATTTGGTGAGTGTAAAGCCATCTTCTAATGACCCTGTCATTTTGATTCTTGATGGGCATTATTCCCACACAAAGAATCTCGATATGTTAGATAAAGCACGTGAAAACAATGTTCATGTTGTCACTCAACGCATAAAATGCAGCCACTTGACGTCGGATTTATGGGGCCTTTGAAAACCTACTACTCCCAAGAGATAGAAACGTGGTTGGCAAGTAACCCAGGTTGTGTTATCACCCCATTATTAATATCCAAGTTATTTGGGCAGCTTACAACAGAGCAGCAACAATGGAAGCATCTGTGAGTGCCTTCAGAAAAACAGGTCTCATCCCATGCAACAGAAACATCTTTAGGGAACATGAATTTTCAATTCATCGCCATGCTAACGCTCTTCAAGAAAGAGGTGCCAAAAACGAAAATGAAACTACTAATGGTGATGGTCAAGCTGTCAGCCCGGCAGACATGAGACCTCTCCCACACATCCCAAAACCACCTGGAGTTAGTCAAATAGGTCAAACATCGCGTTCGTGGTCTGCTGCGTTACTAACTTCAACTCCTTATGTGAAGCAATTGCAAGAATCTAAACAGAAGAAATCAGAGGCTGAGGCTGAGAAAGCAGCGAGAAAGTTATTTGGGGGGAAGAGTGAAAAATCTTCCAATCGTAGACCTAAAGCAGAAGAATCACCTAGTGACTCGGCATCCGATGTCCATCTTGATGGCAGTGGGGATTCAGACAGCAGTGATGACGATAATGCAGAGTGTCTGTTCTGTACTGGGCGCTTTTCTGAAGGCAAACACGGGGAGAAATGGGCCAGTGCACGAAATGTTATCGCTTGGCTCACGAAGATTGCGGTGTCACAGAAGACAATTTTGTTTGCCCCGGATGCCGTAAATATAAACCTAAGTAGTGTGAAATGAGTGAAGGATAACAGAAATGAATGAACATGTAAAAATTTTATTTTCATGTGTCATTATTATGTAATAAAATAATTACAGCAAAATATTATTACTGTCTCATACGAAGGCTATCCACAAAGTACATTACGCTTTTGAATTAAAAATAAATAAAGTATTGGAAATTTTTTTTATTATATACAGATGAAAGCCACACTTAAATACTACTTTTCAACGTAGTTGCCATGTAAATTAAGGCACTTATCGTAGCGATGGACGAGCTTGGAAATTCCTTCGTCGTAAAATTCGGCCGCCTGCGCCTTCAACCACGTGGTTACCTCTTCTTGAAGCTGTGCGTCGTCATCAAAACGCTGCATAGCCATTCATTGCTGGGAATAAGTGGAAGTCGCTCGGTGCCAGGTCGGGACTGTACGGCGGATGAGGAAACAACTCCCACTTAAAAGATTCGAGAACTTCGCGAGTGGCTTTTGCCGTGTGGGCCCGGGCATTGTCGTGAATCAGTAAGATCTTTGAGCCCAACTTTCCCCTGCGCTTGTTTTGTATTGCTCTTCTGAGGTTGTGCAGAGTTTGGCAATACCTTTGAGAGTTTATTGTAGTGCCTCTTTCCAGAAAATCCACAAAAATCACACCTTTTCTGTCCCATCTGTCGCCATCACCTTCCTTGCTGACATTGTCTGCGTGCATTTCTTGGGTTTTTGGGGGGAATTTGTGTGCCCCCACTGCATTGACTGCACTTTTGTCTCGCAGTTCACATGCTTAACCCATGTTTCGTCACCAGTAACGATGCGATCGAGTAATGAGTCGCCATCTTTCTCGTAAGCGTCCAAAAACGTTAACGCTGCAGCCATTCGCTGATTTTTGTGAATCTCTGTCAAGATTTTTGGTATCCATCTTGCACAAAACTTGTGGTAACCAAGCTTTTCGGTAATCATTTCGTGCAACAAACTTCGTGAAATTTGTGGAAAACTCATAGAGAGTTCCGTTATTGTGAAATTACGGTTTTCACGGCCCGCGGCATCGACTTTTTCGACAAATTCGGCAGTCACTATGCCGGGTCTTCCACTTCGCTCTTCGTCGTGAACGTTAGTTCGGCCATTTTTAAATTCTATGACCCATTGACGCACTCCACCTTCAGTGATTATGTTGTCCCCATACACTTCACAAAGCTGCCGATAGATTTCTATCGGTGTACACTTTTTTGCAGTCAGAAACCTTATTGCAGCACGCACTTCACACTTCGCAGCGTTTTCAATTAAGGCTGACATTTCAAACTGTCACAGTAACTCAACGGAGTACAGCACGAACCTCTCACTAGCACGGCAGGATGCCGACTGAGCGGAGGAATGCCATGACACCATGATGGCCGCGCTAGCTCCGCCCCTAACGGACGCAAACGAAAACGTAATGTACTTTGTGGATAGCCCTCGTATTTGGAAACCTTGATCTCATTTCTACGAAATGCCTTGTTTGAGAAGATTTAATAACTACTCTGAAAGGTTGTTTATTATTGCAAATACGATAATTGTATGATAAAATTAAATAATGCAAGATCTTATTACCACCATAAAAAATACAATTGCATTTACTTTTAGGTCTTTCAAATGGGTTTACAAAAGTGTGTCTCATATTAGGCACCTTTCCTCTATTATCGTTGAACCTCCTGTAAACTTGATCCTCCTCACCCGCTAGTCTCTCCGATCCTCTCCCACCCCCGCCCGCTGCCGCGCCTGTATTCCCACGTCCCACCCGGTCTCCATCTCTCCACCCTCCTTACCCTTTCCCAAGGTGGCTTCCGCCAGCTCCCCCTCCCTGATGATGTCCTCCTCCCCTCCATCTACCCCTCCTAGCAACTTTGATCCTCCCCCCCACTTCCTGTGTCCTTTCCTTTAGGCACCCTCCCTCCCTCCCTTCCCTTCCCTTCTCTTTCCTTTCCCCCCTCCCTCCTCCCCTCTTCCCCCGGGATTCCCCTCCCCCTTCCTCCCTCACCCACTCTCCTCTGCCCATGGCATCTCTGCTCTCCCCTCTCCCATTCCCCTTACCCTTCCTCCTCCTCCTCCTCCTCCTCCTCCTCTCTTGGCAGGTCCCCGGACTCGTACACGGTCAGTGAACATTCGCGCACCGGAGATCATCGCCGTCAGTGTTTCGTGTGTGTGCCTTCGTTTGTGTGTAGTGTTGTTCGCCGTCACGCCACCACCGTTCACATGCCGTCGCCATCATCCATGTTCTGTGCACCGTGTCGCCTAGTGTTAGTGATGTTTCTCGTCCAGCGTGAACGGCTCCATGTTTTTTCGATTTTTAGTGTCTACATTTTTTGCCCACCGTTTTTACTGTCTTCTCTGTGCCACCTTTATGTACTACTTGTTGTCAAACTCAAGGCTGAAGAGCGGCGTATTGTGCTGCTGACAGCCCGACTTTGTATAAGGTGTTTAAAATCACAATAAAGAAAAAATTTTTCGCCGACACACTGAGCTGAAATCTGGCGCGTGTGCGCAGGCCTGTTCCACAAGGTGATCTGCCAGAGCGGCGTGACGTTCGCGGCAGCGCTCAACAGCCCGGTGGCGGACCGCTCGTGGCGGCTGGCGCGCCACATGGGCCTGCCGGCGGGGGCGTCCTCCCGCGAGATGCTGGACTTCCTGCGAGGCCAGCCCGCCAGGGCACTGGTCGAGAACCAGATGGCCGCGCGCTCCCAGCAGGTGAGCGAGCTGCTACTGCCGCCGCCGCTTGCTTCCCTCGTCCTGCTGACGAAAGGGTGCTGCATAGTGGAGACGAAGTCGTCACACCGCTCCCCCTGCGGCCAGGGTCTGAGGTGGCGACTGCGAACAAAGAGGAAGATCACTAATATACGAAGTTTGTCCGGAAAATACGTATAAAAGTTGAATAATGTCTTGTAAGTAAGCTGTTTAATAGGTTCTTATATTGGTAACGCCATCGCCACGTAGCGCTCTGTACGAAAATCACTGGCTGTTAGACTTGGCCACTGTTTCTATGTTTCGATACAGTGTATTGATATCTGGAACTGTTTCAGTGTTTCGGAACGGCTGTGGTTCACTGTTTCGAAACAGTGGTGTCTCGTATAACCGGACCAGATTCGATCTCGAGCCAGACACAGAAACTGTATCTTTGTTTCAAAATAAGGTTGTTTCAGTCCACCTGTGCTTGGAACGGACTAATTGTATCGAAACAGTGATGTTTCATTCCGCTCTGTGTCGGACTGAAACACAACATACCACTTTCTGAAACACTTTCAAGAGTGTCGAAATCTTTTTGAGAAGCAATAGCATGAAACTTAAGATATCCTAAAATAAAGCTTCGTTTCTAGCTGACTGTCCTATTCCGAAATGGCGTAACATCTGCTTCATAAACTCTAACCAAACAATAAAACAACGCATACTATTCACATTCAAAATAATAAATATGTGAAAATTTTTTATAACATACGCTTTTCTGTTCATGTACAGTAACCATATTAAGAAACGCAAGTAAGCCTACAACATTTTTAATAAAAAAAGGCGTAGAGTGACAGTTATTAAACATATACATAAATTTGATGTAGGTATAATTGCAAGCAATCTGTTTGACGTATCACTGATAGTGTAATGGTGAACGAGAAGGGCTGGGAAGCATGATGAATTTATAGTAACGGTTCAAACACCTTGAAACACAAAAATTTTTCTGTTATATTATGTTATTTATTCGAATTATTTGTGAGTCTATAGTCACTGTGCCTATTATCCACAACGATTCCCTTTGTGTGCATGTAAATTATCAGGATGGGTATATTACCTATACTAACGGAATGTGGGAATCCCAGTAGCATATCCGTTGTTTCTGCAGTTTCCTCCCACCTCCAGTTCCGTTCGTGGTGGTTCTTCTGTCGTCAGCTATGGCTGTCCTCAGCCAATTGAAAACTATGAAAGTCACACGAGACGAAAGCAGCGCATTAGCTGCATGAAATACGAAACTGCCAAGACGCCTAAGTGATAGATTCATACTTTCTGCGATATGATTAGCACTCTCGCATCTCATTTGTATTTATATGGACATACTTATACAGTAGACATTCAAGATGATAAAATGTGTAGGTTTCACTGTTTCGAAACAGCGTATCGAAACATTACATTGTACTGTTTCATTTGTTTCGAAACAGTTGCGTGTTTTAGTTTGCCCATCTCTACTGGCTGTACTGTGTGCAGTCTGTGGCTGGGTGGCATTGTTGTAATATTCGCTATTGTAGTGTTGGGCTGTTAGCTGTTAACAGCGCGTAGCGTTGCGCAGTTGGAGGTGAGCCGCCAGCAGTGGTGGATGTGGGGAGAGAAATGCCGGAGTTTTGAGAGCAGATGATCTGGACGTGTGTCCATCAGAGACAGTAAACTTGTAAGACTGGATGTCATGAACTGCTATATATATTATGACTTTTGAACAGTATTAAGGTAAATACATTATTTGTTCTTTATCAAAATCTTTCATTTTGTTAACTACGCCTATCAGTAGTTAGTCCCTTCAGTAGTTAGAATCTTTTATTTAGCTGGCATTAGTGACGCTCGCTGTATTGCAGTAGTTCGAGTAACGAAGATTTTTGTGAGGTAAGTGATTCATGAAAGGTATAGGTTATTGTTAGTCAGGGCCATTCTTTTGTAGGGATTTTTCAAAGTCAGATTGCGTTGCGCTAAAAATATTGTGTGTCAGTTTAGTGTTGATCAGAATAGGTAAAGAGCGAAATGTCTGTATACGTTCAGTTCTGCTCAGCTGTTTGAAAATCAAATAACGTAAGGGGTTTATAAGCACAGTAATTCATTAATTTTTCTAAGGGGACATTTCAAGCCTTTATGTTACAAGTTGCAGTCACCGCCAGGTGGGACTACTGCTGTAATCAATCCCATCAACGCTCAGTTCGAGTCAGAGCACTCTACGTGAAGGTGGGAGTGTGCAGCAGCTTGTTGACAGTTACCCGTTTTCACCTGCAGTCGGCATGGAGCTCTCTCTGATTGAGGAACAGCGCGTCAACATCAAGTTTCTTGCAAAGCTAGGCAAGAATGGCCGTGAGATTTTTGAGTGCTTGAAACAGGTTTAGTCCGCAGCTCGTGGTCGTGCGGTAGCGTTCTCGCTTCCCGCGCCCGGGTTCCCGGGTTCGATTCCCGGCGGGGTCAGGGATTTTCTCTGCCTCGTGATGACTGGGTGTTGTGTGATGTCCTTAGGTTAGTTAGGTTTAAGTAGTTCTAAGTTCTAGGGGACTGATGACCATAGATGTTAAGTCCCATAGTGCTCAGAGCCATTTAAAACAGGTTTACGGAGACAATTCTCTGAAGGAACGAACCGTGAACAAGTGGTTAAAAAGGTTCCGGGATGGCCGAGAAGAAGTCAACGATGACCCTCGCCCAGGACGCCCGTCGACATCGAGTTCTGATGCAAATGTTGAACGAATTCGGCCTTGTCTTCTTAAAGACCGTAGATTGACAGTCAGAATGATTGCTGACGAGCTGTCAATCCCCAAAACATACGTTCACGAAATCCTGACACCAAAATTTGAAATGAAGAAATTGTGTGCGAAAATCGTACCGAAGCTCTTGACGCCAGAACAGAAAGCAAAGAGGGTTGAGTGCTGTGAGGATTGGTTGGAAGCAGAGGAACGAGGGGACTTTCTCAACCGAGTCATCACTGGAGACGAGTCCTGGTTTTACGAATACGATGTGGAGCTCAAATCTCAAGGAATGGAAACTAGCAGGAGAACCGAGAACAAAAAAGTCGCGAAAATCAAGGTTCAATGTGAAGACAATGTTGATTGTTTTCTTTGATTCTAGGGGCAGTGTTCACAAGGAATTTGTCCCTCCCGGCCACAGGGTGAACGTTGAAGTTCTGACACGTCTCAGAGCTCGTGTGGCCCGAGTTCGACCGGAGTTGGCAAAAGAGGGCAGGTGGATCCTTCATCACGACAATGCGCCCGCTCACACGTCGCTCGTTGTGCGCGAGTTTTTGGCCCGAAGCTCAATCACCGTGACAGACCACCCGCCTTATTCACCAGATTTAGCCCCGTGTGACTTCTTCATGTTCCCTAAATGCAAAATGATGCTTCGGGGGCGGCACTTGGGAGTATTGGAAGCCATCAATGCGTAAACGACATGGCAACTGAACAACATCACAACTGAAGACTTTCAGCAATGTTATCAACAGTGGAAACAGCGTTGGCAGAAGTGTATCGCGTCTCAGGGCGAGTACTTTGAAGGAGACCATATTGTGATACCTGAATAATTGTAAAATAAAGTTATTATTCAACTTTTATACGTATTTTATGGACAAACCCCGTATGTGTGTGCAAACTGCGAAGGAGATTCTGCGCAGGTGCGTATCTTATCTGCCAACCGATTATTTATGGCCATTAGTGTACAATACTGAATAAGCAAATTGTGCCCAATTGCGATACTTCTTGACAGTTCGAAACATTATGTTGGCCGGGATCTGAATCCAACTAATTGTCTTTTGTAACGGAATATTGAGTACTTGGGAAGGGAGATCTGTAGACAGAATAAAGATGACGGAATTAGAGGATGCGCTGCGAAAAATGAAAAAGAGGAAGTAACTAAATAGACGCCAATCTGTTAAAGTGTGCATCCCCTCTTATCAGATCTTCGTTCCTTCTCTTCATCAGTAAATTCTGAAGAATAAAAGAAATTGCGACGATCTCGAAATTAGCCATAGTAGCATATTCAAGTGAGGAGATAGACTGCACAGTGTCGTGTCCCGGCACAGGTTGTAATGGTACTTGAATTACGTAACCATTACGGCAGCTCACCTCAACCTTTCGATACCAGCAATATTCTGCTGTATTTCTGTAAAGTACACTCCTGGAAATTGAAATAAGAACACCGTGAATTCATTGTCCCAGGAAGGGGAAACTTTATTGACACATTCCTGGGGTCAGATACATCACAGGATCACACTGACAGAACCACAGGCACATAGACACAGGCAACAGAGCATGCACAATGTCGGCACTAGTACAGTGTATATCCACCTTTCGCAGCAATGCAGGCTGCTATTCTCCCATGGAGACGATCGTAGAGATGCTGGATGTAGTCCTGTGGAACGGCTTGCCATGCCATTTCCACCTGGCGCCTCAGTTGGACCAGCGTTCGTGCTGGACGTGCAGACCGCGTGAGACGACGCTTCATCCAGTCCCAAACATGCTCAATGGGGGACAGGGTCCTCGCCGATACCCCAGGAGCAACAGTGTCCCTAATTTGCTGGGAAGTGGCGGTGAGGTCCCCTACGGCACTGCGTAGGATCCTACGGTCTTGGCGTGCATCCGTGCGTCGCTGCGGTCCGGTCCCAGGTCGACGGGCACGTGCACCTTCCGCCGGCCACTGGCGACAACATCGATGTACTGTGGAGACCTCACGCCCCACGTGTTGAGCAATTCGGCGGTACGTCCATCCGGCCTCCCGCATGCCCGCTATACGCCCTCGCTCAAAGTCCGTCAACTGCACATACGGTTCACGTCCACGCTGTCGCGGCATGCTACCAGTGTTAAAGACTGCGATGGAGCTCCGTATGCCACGGCAAACTGGCTGACACTGACGGCGGCGGTGCACAAATGCTGCGCAGCTAGCGCCATTCGACGGCCAACACCGCGGTTCCTGGTGTGTCCGCTGTGCCGTGCGTGTGATCATTGCTTGTACAGCCCTCTCGCAGTGTCCGGAGCAAGTATGGTGGGTCTGACACACCGGTGTCAATGTGTTCTTTTTTCCATTTCCAGGAGTGTAGTTAACATATTTCTGAGACAACATTCAGATTTGATTTCATTAATGTAGAGGTACTTTGATGCAGCTCACCTGAACCTCTCGATACCAGCAATATTCTACTGTATTTCTGTAAAGTAGTTAACATATTTCTGAGACAACATTCAGATTTTATTTCATTAATGTAGGGGTACTTTGATACATCGATATGTTTATATTGCAATGATATCATTCTTATGTGAATTCTTTCTTTTGTCACTATTATCTTTGACGTACTTGTAACTCTGATTTTTGGGCGCGTAAGCGGTTATTGAAGAGTCAAGTCTTGGACGTCATGTTGGAAAGACGCAAATTGTAGTTAGTTTAAAAAATGTGAACTTTAACAGTGAGGAAGATATTTTCAAGTATGTTTTATATTGTGAAGTGATGTTTTGTGAGTTACGTGATATTGCAACAAAAGTAATAAAAAAGAAGTGTAACTTAAAAATTCGGAGTGCTGATTACTTTTTTACATCACCATTGTGCTAACTTGCAAAAGTTTAATCTTCAAGAATGGTTTATGAAACACATCTATAAAACTTTTAAATATCACAGAATAACACTTAGGCCTCCTTGCATCCGAGCTTGGAATCATCACTACCTAGATTTTTCACGATTGAGCCATGAGTTCACAACGAGACCAGCGTGGGAAACACGGAAAGATGAGTGCCTAGTTTATTCATTATTTCATGAAATGACTTTATTAACTGTGCTCTAATGACACCTGCCACATAATATTTTTGTTGTTGACCGAAAATGCAATATTTAGCAGCGTGAGCAACACTACAATCATAATTAGTTTTTGACCTTTGTTGTGGTAGGGTTGTTAGGAGGTCCAGGTTTCCAATGTAGTGTTGGTGTGGCCTGTGTGGCCCAGTGAGGACGTTAACGACACTGCGAACCTTTATAACGGAGATGAGAGAGGAAGAATCTCCTTGGCTCCTTAAGGCAGTGTAGGCAATTAGGTCCAACTGACAAGTTCTTATCACAAAGGGATTAAGATGGGATGCAAGCAGCACTGGTCTCCCTTAAACCAATTAATTTGACTGTTAACGTAAAAGAGATCTGGGACGTCAGGCCCTTTACCCTTTCTTCTGTAAAGAGTTTCTTACAAGTTCCTACAGGCTCAACCAGGATTCTTCTCGTACTTTATCACTGCCGACAGGGACAAGTGTCTTTGCTACAACTTGTTCTGCTAACTGCTGAACCACTGGTCCTCGGCCTGACTATTCAATCACTGGCACCTTAGCGTAATTCGCACTAACTAGGAGACAAGTACTGAACAGTGACTTGTTCCTACTGACAAGTGAAACTCTATACGACAACTACATTAGACAGAGACAGGCTGTCTCTGTTCAATACTACAGGGCTATTACAAATGATTGAATCGATTTCATAAATTCACTGTAGCTCCATTCATTGACATATGGTCACGACACACTACAGATACGTAGAAAAACTCATAAAGTTTTGTTCGGCTGAAGCCGCACTTCAGGTTTCTGCCGTCAGAGCGCTCGAGAGCGCAGTGAGACAAAATGGCGACAGGAGCCGAGAAAGCGTATGTCGTGCTTGAAATGCACTCACATCAGTCAGTCATAACAGTGCAACGACACTTCAGGACGAAGTTCAACAAAGATCCACCAACTGCTAACTCCATTCGGCGATGGTATGCGCAGTTTAAAGCTTCTGGATGCCTCTGTAAGGGGAAACCAACGGGTCGGCCTGCAGTGAGCGAAGAAACGGTTGAACGCGTGCGGTCAAGTTTCACGCGTAGCCCGCGGAAAATTGGCTCATGCCACAACTGGAGACCGACAGCGCCGACTTCATCTTTCAACAGGATGGTGCTCCACCGCACTTCCATCATGATGTTCGGCATTTCTTAAACAGAAGATTGGAAAACCGATGGATCGGTCGTGGTGGTGATCAGCAATTCATGTCATGGCCTCCACGCTCTCCCGACTTAACCCCATGCGATTCCTTTCTGTGGGGTTATGTGAAAGATTCAGTGTTTAGACCTCCTCTACCTAGAAACGTGCCAGAACTGCGAGCTCGCATCAACGATGCTTTCGAACTCATTGATGGGGACATGTTGCGCCGAGTGTGGGAGGAACTTGATTATCGGCTTGATGTCTGCCGAATCACTAAAGGGAAACATATCGAACATTTGTGAATGCCTAAAAAAACTTTTTCAGTTTTTGTATGTGTGTGCAAAGCATTGTGAAAATATCTCAAATAATAAAGTTATTGTAGAGCTGTGAAATCGCTTCAATCATTTGTAATAACCCTGTATTCAGATGAAAAGGTAAAGTTGCTAATTATCTAACAGTTGCAATTGCATCCACCCGAGTACCACCGTCTTCTCGTGGCCGGAGTCTTTGTCGTCCCATCCGTAGCGGCTGCTACCCTGTCGAAGCAGCTCGGTGTTGCGCCCACTTGTGCTTTCTTCAACTTCTGTGCCGACTCTGCCTTTCGCTGCTCCTGAAGGCCTGTCCAGCTCGGACACAGTACCTTGCACGCGCTTTCCCCTAGCTTCTTTTCCCGTCTTCAAGAACATTCTGTCGGTCTGGGCTTACATCGGTTTCCTCTCCCGTGTAAGGATCCGGAGTGGAATATTCCTACTCGCCCTACAAGGCCTGGGGCTTCACTGCTAGTGTTTACCCGTTCGTGCTGTTTATCGCTGGCTGCACCTTCCCTTGCCGTGCACTCTACATCTACATCCATACTCCGCAAGCCACCTGACGGTGTGTGGCGGAGGGTACCTTGAGTACCTCTATCGGTTCTCCCTTCTGTTCCAGTCTCGTATTGCTCGTGGAAAGAAGGATTGTCGGTATGCCTCTGTGTGGGCTCTAATCCCTCTGATTTTATCCTCGTGGTCTCTTCGCGAGATATACGTAGGAGGGAGCAATATACTGCTTGACTCCTCGGTGAAGGTATGTTCTCGAAACTTCAACAAAAGCCCGTACCGAGCTACTGAGCGTCTCTCCTGCAGAGTCTTCCACTGGAGTATATCTATCATCTCCGTAACGCTTTCGCGATTACTAAATGATCCTGTAAGGAAGAGCGCTGCTCTCCGTTGGATCTTCTCTATCTCTTCTATCAACCCTATCTGGTACGCATCCCACAGTGCTGAGCAGTATTCAAGCAGTGGGCGAACAAGCGTACTGTAACCTACTTCCTTTGTTTTCGAATTGCATTTCCATAGGATTCTTCCAATGAATCTCAGTCTGGCATCTGCTTTACCGACGATCAACTTTATATGATCATTCAATTTTTAATCACTCCTAATGCGTACTCCCAGATAATTTATGGCATTAACTGCTTCCAGTTGCTGACCTATATTGTAGCTAAATGATAAGGGGTCTTTCTTTCTATGTATTCGCAGCACATTACACTTGTCTACATTGAGATTCAATTGCTATTCTCTGCACCATGCGTCAATTCGCTGCAGATCCTCCTGCATTTCAGTACAATTTTCCATTGTTACAACCTCTCGATATACCACAGCATCATCCGCAAAAAGCCTCAGTGAACTTCCGATGTCATCCACAAGGTTATTTATGTTTATTGTGAATAGCAACGGTCCTACGACACTCCCCTGCGGCACACCTGAAATCACTGTTACTTCGGAAGACTTCTCTCCATTGAGAATGACATGCTGCGATCTTTTATCTAGGAACTCTTCAATCCAATCACACAATTGGTCTGATAGTCTGTATGCTCTTACTTTGTTCATTAAACAACTGTGGAGAACTGTATCGAACGCCTTGCGGAAGTCTAGAAACACGGCATCTACCTGTGAACCCGTGTCTATGGCCCTCTGAGTCTCGTGGACGAATAGTGCGAGCTTAGTTTCACACGATCGTCTTTTTCGAAACACATGCTGATTCCTACAGAGTAGATTTCTAGTCTCCAGAAAAGTCATTGTTCTCGAACATAATACGTGTTCCAAAATTCTACAACTGATCGACGTTAGAGATATAGGTCGCTGGGCCGTTTGGGTCTGCCTGAGAATTACTGGATGAACCTATACAATATGTTTTATTATATCTTTGTGATAGTTAAATAGTCTGGGGCCGTGACAGCAGTGAGGATTATACAGGCGTTCAACGGAAATGTGAAAAAACCAAAAACGTATTACCATGCCCAATACGGCGTAGGAAACCATCTGGCATTCAAAATAGCTTCCAGCTGTCTCAGAATGGATTAATACAGGTTCCGTAAGGTTTTCAAAGGAATATAATACCATTCTTCTTGCTAAACAGTGGTTTTTTGTCTACTGACTGGTTTGATGCGACCCGCCACGAATTCCTTTCCTGTGCTAACCTCTTCATCTCAGAGTAGCACTTGCAACCTACGTCCACAATTATTAGCTTGACGTATTCCAATCTCTGTCTTCCTCTACAGTTTTTGCCCTCTACAGCTCCCTCTAGTACCATGGAAGTCATTCCCTCATGTCTTAGCAGATGTCCTATCATCCTGTCCCTTCTCCTTATCAGTGTTTTCCACACATTCTCTTCCTCTCTGATTCTGCGTAGAACCTCCTCATTCCTTACCTTATCAGTCCACCTAATTTTCAACATTCGTCTGTAGCAACACATCTCAAATGCTTCGATTCTCTTCTGTTCCGATTTTCCCACAGTCATGTTTCACTACCATACAATGCTGTACTCCAGACGTACATCCTCAGAAATTTTTTCCTCAAATTAAGGCCGGTATTTGATATTAGTAGACTTCTCTTGCCCAGAAATGCCTTTTTTGTCATAGCGAGTCTGCTTTTGATGTCCTCCTTGCTCCGTCCGTCATTGGTTATTTTACTGCCTAGGTAGCAGAATTCTTTAACTTCATTGACTTCGTGACGATCAATCCTGATGTTAACTTTCTCGTTGTTCTCATTTCTACTACTTCTCATTACCTTCGTTTTTCTCCGATTTACTCTCAAACCATACTGTGTACTCATTAGACTGTTCATTCCGTTCAGCAGATCATTTAATTCTTCTTCACTTTCACTCAGGATAGCAATGTCATCAGCGAAACGTATCATTGATATCTTTTCACCTTGTATTTTAATTCCACTCCTGAACCTATCTTTTATTTCCAGCATTGCTTCCTCGATGTACAGATTGAATAGTAGAGGCGAAAGGCTACAGCCTTGTCTTACACCCTTAGCACTTCGTTCTTTACTTTTCCTAAAGCCAAACTGATCGTCACCAAGCGCATTCTCAATTTTCTTTTCCATTCTTCTGTATATTATTCTTGTAAGCAGCTTCGATGCATGATCTGTTAAGATGATTGTGCGATAATTCTCGCACTTGTCAGCTCTTGCCGTCTTCGGAATTGTGTGGATGATGCTTTTCCGAAAGTCAGATGGTATATCGCCAGACTCATATATTCTACACACCAACGTGAATAGTCGTTTTGTAGCCACTTCCCCCAATGATTTTAGAAATTCTGATGGAATGTTATCTATCCCTTCTGTCTTATTTGACCGTAAGTCATCCAAAGCTCTTTTAAATTCCGATTCTAATACTGGATCCCCTATCTCTTCTAAATCGACTCCTGTTTCTTCTTCTATCACATCAAACAAATCTTCACCCTCATAGAGGCTTTCAATGTATTCTTTCCACCTATCTGCTCTCTCCTCTGCATTAAACAGTGGAATTCTCGTTGTACTCTTTATGTTACCACCGTTGCTTTTAATGTCACCAAAGGTTGTTTTGACTTTCCTGTATGCTGAGTCTGTCCTTCCGACAATCATATCTTTTTCGATGTCTTCACATTTTTCCTGCAGCCATTTCGTCTTAGCTTCCCTGCACTTCCTATTTATTTCATTCCTAAGCGACTTGTATTTCTGTATTCCTGATTTTCCCGGAACATGTTTGTACTTCCTCCTTTCATCAATCAACTGAAGTATTTCTTTCGTTACCCTTGGTTTCTTCGCAGCTACCTTCTTTGTACCTATGTTTTCCTTCCCAACTTCTGTGATGGCCCTTTTTAGAGATGTCCATTCCTCTTCAACTGTACTGCCTACTGCGCTATTCCTTATTGCTGTATCTATAGCGTTAGAGAACTTCAAACGTAACTCGTCATTCCTTAGTACTTCCGTATCCCACTTCTTTGCGTATTGATTCTTCCTGACTAATGTCTTGAACAACAGCCTACTCTTCATCACTACTATATTGTGATCTGAGTCTATATCTGCTCCTGGGTACGCCTTCCAATCCAGTATCTGATTTCGGAATCTCTGTCTGACCATGATATAATCTAATTGAAATCTTCCCGTATCTCCCGGCCTTTTCCAAGTATACCTCCTCCTCTTGTGATTCTTGAACAGGGTATTCGCTATTACTAGCTGAAACTTGTTACAGAACTCAATTAGTCTTTCTCCTCTTTCATTCCTTGTCCCAAGCCCATATTCTCCTGTAACCTTTTCTTCTACTCCTTCCCCTACAACTGCATTCCAGTCGCCCATGACTATTAGATTTTCGTCCCCCTTTACATACTGCATTACGCTTTCAATATCCTCATACACTTTCTCTATCTGTTCATCTTCAGCTTGCGACGCCGGCATGTATACCTGAACTATCGTTGTCGGTGTTGGTCTGCTGTCGATTCTGATTAGAACAACCCGGTCACTGAACTGTTCACAGTAACACACCCTCTGCCCTACCTTCCTATTCATAACGAATCCTACACCTGTTATACCATTTTCTGCTGCTGTTGATATTACCCGATACTCATCTGACCAGAAATCCTTGTCTTCCTTCCACTTCACTTCACTGACCCCTACTATATCTAGATTGAGCCTTTGCATTTCCCTTTTCAGATTTTCTAGTTTCCCTACCACGTTCAAGCTTCTGACATTCCACGCCCCGACTCGTAGAACGTTATCCTTTCGTTGATTATTCAATCTTTTTCTCATGGTAACCTCCCCCTTGGCAGTCCCCTCGCGGAGATCCGAATGGGGGACTATTCCGGAATCTTTTGCCAATGGAGAGATCATCATGACACTTCTTCAAATACAGGCCACATGTCCCGTGGATACACGTTACGGGTCTTTAATGCAGTGGTTTCCATTGCCTTCTGCATCCTCATGTTGATCATTGCTGATTCTTCCGCCTTTAGGGGCAATTTCCCACCCCTAGGACAAGAGAGTGCCCTGAACCTCTGTCCGCTCCTCCGCCCTCTTTGACAAGACCGTTGACAGAATGAGGCTGACTTCTTATGTCGGAAGTCTTCGGCCGCCAATGCTGATTATTTATCAAAATTTAGGCAGTGGCGGGGATCGAACCCGTTTTTGATTATGAATCAAAGACGCTACCCGTAGACCACGGGTACAGTGGTACGTTCTGGTAACGATGATGGAGATGGATCGATTACGCAACCGTCTCTCCAAAGTAGACCACAAAGGATCATTAATATTAAGATCTGGTGACACCTGGTGATGAGGGGAGATACGACAATTCATGTTTATCTACCCCAGACGGACCTTTCCATTATCACGAGCTGTTAGAGTTAGTGGTACAGCTATCTCCCCCCTTCGTCATAATCGGGGACTTTAATGCCCTTAATCCTCTGGGGGGGGGGGGGGGGTGGCGACACTGTGTCTCATAGACTCTGGGTAATAGAACGCCTCCTTTCGGAATTGGACATCTGCCTGCTCATCACTGGAACTACAACACATTTCAGTGCACCCACGAACATACTCGGCTATTGATCTCACAGTTCGCAACCTGAGTATCTTACCCCTGATTCAGTGGCACGTCCATGGCAATCTTTGTGACAGCGACCATTTTCCTATCGTTCTCTCCCTCCCCAGTCACGGACAACTGGAATATGCTCCACGCTGGTCGCTTCAGAAAGCTGACTGGCAGGCTTTCTCGTTTACAGCCACTTTTTGCAGCCAGTCATGCGACAGATATCAACAAAGTGGTACAGGGTACTATTTATACTATTATTCAAGCTGCAGCAGCAATGTTACTCCACTCCTCTGGCTCATCTCGATTCCCACCGGTGCCATGGTAGTCTGAAGATGTAGCCACAGCTATCAGGGAGCGTCACAGGGCGCTTCAACGGCGCAAGTGCCACCCCTCTATGGATAATTTGATAGCATTTAAGAGATCCGGGCGAAAACGCGGTTTTTAATAAAGAAAAGGAGCAGGAGTGTTGGGAGCAATACGCATTCTCTATGTGACCCCACACCCTATCGTCCCAAGTGTGGAGGACTGAACGAAACAGGAGTCGGAAAAGAGTTGGATCAGTACCCTTCTTGGGGCCACAAAAGAGGTCCATCCATATCACAGGAAAGGGGAAAGATCAAGGGGAATGAATTGTTGAGAGGAAGCTCTAGGAACACAAATGGAGACTTTTAGAGGTCCTTCAGTAGAGTATGGCGTTGGATAGCAGGTGGTCTACCAAGTTTTGGTCGATGCGCAAACAGCCTGAACTGCTGGTTGTGGAACAGAGTATAGTGACATGCGTGAGTAGACATCTGACACATTGTGACTGTGTAATTTGCCAGAAATTGCTGTCGTCTATCCTGCACCAGCGGGACACTGGCTTTCACCAGCAGGCTTTCGACAGGGCTGGTACAGAAGGCCCCCATTGCCAACTGAACGCCAGTGTGGTGAACAGGATCCAGAAAGCTCAGTATTGGCGGTGGTGCAGACCCATAAGCAACACATCCATAGTCCAAACGGGATAAAACCAGCGCTTTGTAACATCTCAGAAGAGCTGTGTGGTCCGCGACCCACGAGGAGTGACTAAGAAAACGGAGGGCATTCAGCTTCTTCATACAAGTTGCCTTGAGCTGGCAGACATGCAGCAGCCAAGTTACCTTCTGGTCACATAAAATACCTGCGAACTGAAAAGTTTCAACATCTTCAAGTAACTGGTCACCTAGATAAATTTATGGGTGCTGGTGCACAGTCCAGAGCCGGCAAAAATGCACAAATCGCATTTGCAGCCATCCACCATCTACGGTGATTCCTGGCATCCTGGCATCTCTGCACTGATCCTGCAGTACTTGCCGAATGTTTTGCGGCACTCTTCGCTGAAGTGTCCACTTGCAGTAATTACCATCCTCATATCCTGACCCGGAAATACCTTACTGAGCGCCTCCCACTCTCCTTCCATGCACATGCCTTTCTACCATACAAAGTCCCTTTTGGGGAATGGGAGCTTTGCAGTACTTTCGCAGAGTGTCGAGATATGGCCCCTGGAGCTGACAAAATCCACAACCAAATGCTAAAAACATCTTCGTGTCGACAGCATGAAACACATCGTCGGGCTTTTTAATCGTATTTGGTGGGAAGCAGAATTTTCTTCCCAGTGGCGGGAGTGTATTATTATTCAAGTCCTGAAACTGGGAAAGGACCCACATATTTTAACCAACTACTGGACAATCTCTCTGACGAATGGGCTGTATGAGCTATTCGAATGAATGGTCAACCGCCATATTTGTTGGCGCCTTGAAGCTGGAGGGGATACATCGCGATTCCAAAGTAGGTTTTGGACTTTCTGGTTCACCACGGATCACCTGTTTCGCCTGCAATCTGCAGTGCACAATGCTTTTGCCCGACGCCAACATTCGATTGCAGAATTCTTTGACCTACAAAAGGCATGCAATACCATCTGGCGACATCACATCCTATCTATATTGCATGAGTGGTGTCTCTGGGGTAGTTTATCCATTTTTCCATCCCTCCAATTTCTGCGGGTCCAAATAGGTTCGACTGTCAGCAACCAATATATGCAGGGAACTGGATCCCTCAAGGATTGTTTCTGAGTGTGACGCAGTTCGCTATCGCCATCAATGGTATAATAAATTGCGGTGGACCCCACCATCTCTGTATGTGGATGATCTTTGTCCGATATGTGCCTCTGCATCGCTGTTCACCGTTGAGGGCCAACTTCAGGGTGCTGGCTGGGGAGTACTAGGCCCCGAATAACGGCCATCAATTTTCTCCTACAAAATCCCGATTTGTGCGTTTTTGCCGTCTCTGAACTGTGCACCAGCACGCAGAAATTTATCTAGGTGACCAGTTACTGGAAGTTGTTGAAACTTTTCAATTCGCAGGTATTTTATTTGACCAGAAGGTAACTTGGCTGCTGCATGTCTGCCAGCTCAAGGCAACTTGTATGAAGAAGCTGAATGCTCTCCGTTTTCTTAGTCACTCCTTGTGGGTTGCGGACCACATAGTTCTTCTGGGATTTTACAAAGTGCTGATTTCATCCCGTTTGGATTACGAATGTGTTGCCTAAGATCCAGCTTACTGGATCTGTTCAGCACACTGGCGTTCAGTTGGTAATCGGGGCCTTCTGTACAAGCCCTGTTGAAAGCCTGCTGGTGGAAGGCAGTGTCCCACCGGTGCAGGGCAGCAGTTTCTGGAAAATGACACAGTCACAATGTGTCAGATGCCTACTCACCCACGTCACTCAACTCTGTTCCACAACCAGAAGTTCAGGCTGTTTGCGCATCGCCCAAAACTGGGTAGACCACATGATTCAACTCGATACTTTGCTAAAGGACCTCCAAAAGTCTCCATTAGTGTTCGTAGAGCTTCCTCTCAACAATTCACCCCCCTTGATCTTTCCCCTTTCCTGTGATATGGATGGACCTCTTTTGTGGCCCCAAGAAGGATACTGATCCTACCCTTCTCGGACACCTGTTTCGTTCAGTCCTCCACGATTATTCTAATTCGGTATGCATCTACACGGCCGGATTGAAAGTCAACAACAGGGTTGGTTACGCTTTCCCACACGCAAAATCCGCTTTTGCATACGCTGCGGTGTTGGTTGCCATATCTCAGGCTTTGCTTTACATCAAATCCTTGGCCATGACGAACTTTCCCTTCTGTAGCGACACCATGACTTGTTTAAAAGGGATATCTCTGTGCTATCCCAAAAATCTTTTTGTCGCCCCAACATCCAGGACCAACAGGTTGACCTCTGCAGCTATGGAAAGACAGTGACCTCATCTGGACACCGAGACTTATAGGCACTCCAGGAAATAAACTCTCCGACCCTCTAGCTAAAGACTCGGTTACAGAAAGTGAACTGACGTTGGAATGCCAGGTATCGACTTACGATTATAACTTCGACGCAACATTTTGAGGCTCTGGGAACCGGAATGGCAGGCTACAACGTCTCAAAACAAGTTGAGAGCGGTTGAATGGTCCACTAAGGTGTGGCATATATCGTACCAGGACTCTCGGAATCGTTCCATTGTGTTGTGCCGGCTACACATCAACTACACACGACTCAGCCACGAGTTCGTTCTGCCTTGGGAGGATTCTCCTCACTGCAGCTGCCGTAGGCTACTGACGACAGCGCATGTTCTTATCGAGTGCGCCCTGCTGGCCAATTTGCTGCGTACTCGGGCCACCACCAAAGCGTTGCATTTCCTGAGGGAGAGCGGATTTTGCACTTAACTATAATACTCCTCCACTATGGGTGGTTGTAGGGGGGGGGGGGCGATGGTTGCCTCCCCCTGTGGCGGGTAGCCCCATGCGACTGCAGGTTACTTTCTTTCCCTCTCAGCTTGTTGTGCCTGTAGACTCTCCTGTAAGATGATGCGTGAGTTATTTCTACTTTCTTTTACCTATCATGTTACAACTACTGTTTCGCTCTTTTTCAAACATGCTTATATAGTTAGAGCGGTTAAGCCCCTATTTTTTTCGGTTTTTACCTTTTTACGTTGTTCCTCTTCTGAAATAGAGGGACTGCTGACCCAGTAGTTTAGTCCCTTTAAACACGTAATCGTCATCATCATCCAGTAACAGTCAACCGCGTTCGTGTAGAAATAGAACGCCCTATCACGAGAACTCCTTACTGACTTTACAGCCAGCGTGGGAGCTTGTTGCAGAGAATGTACTGCCTAAGTGGTGAACACTTTTTGTAATGTCCAGGAGACCTTCATAAATTATACTGACTTCAGTGTAATCATTGTTTCTGCATAAAAGTGTCATTTCTGTTCGTATTTTTACGTATTACCGCCTATTATCTTCTGTGTTATACTGAAGTAGTTCTTTCTATGTATGGTTCAAGTATCATCGAGATGTTTTACTTGGCAGTTGCACGTCATGCGAAAGTTACTTATTTCCGTAAGTTTTGCCCACCAGTATGTAGAGATACGGATAATGAATTGTGCTTTAGTTGTCGTCCAGCCGCGCGGGATTAGCCGAGCGGTCTCAGGCGCAGCAGTCATGGACTACGTGGCTGGTCCCGGCGGAGGTTCGAGTCCTCCCTCGGGCATGGGTCTGTGTTTGTCCTTAGGATAGTGTGTAAGCTTAGGGACTGATGACCTTAGCAGTTAAGTCCCATAAAATTTCACACACATTTGAAAATTTTTTGCTGTCGTACATCGGAGGCTTAGGAGAGACGAAAATCAAGATACGCGCTTAATATTCTCTGCTGCGATTCGAGGATCAACTCTGTCGCTAGCAGTAGTAAGAACTGGAAGAACTGGCAGATGATGAGGAAGCTGGAATTGCCTGGCATAGGGGAGAATAAGTGAAAGCAAGTATGACTGGGTACCAAAGATATTTTTATTCAACCGGGGGGGGGGGGACTTTTACTACAGCAGCGTCTTACACGATGTCAGTTAGGGTAGATTTAGATTATTCAGATACTGTAATAAGGCACATACTTTTATCATCATCATCTTGCGAATATTCTGTGACTGACTCCTCTTCTCGTTCCCCGAACTCCACTTCCTCCGATCCTGCCAGTCTCCTTCTTGCAGTCCTCTCGCATCCGTCGTGTCCCGGACCTCTCGTCTACGGATCCTCCAGTGTCGTCCATGTTTCTTCTTTGCGCTGGGTTTACTTCCACTCTCTCTTTGGCCGTCGGCAGTCGTCCTTCGTTTCTGGATACCCATACCATTTCAGACGTTTCAGCTCTATGAAGTTGGTTTTTTGATTTATCGGAATACCACAGACTGTTTTGTGGCACCATATCATAGGCCTTCTGCAAATCCTAAAAGACTAAATAGGTCTCTGCCCCACTGACAGTTCTCTTTTCTGTTGGATTCCGTAATGTGAATATTCCATCAATACATAAGAGCCCTGATCTAAAACTATTCTGTTCTTCACATATACTGTCTTATGTTGATGTTTGGTACACAGTCCAGCTTAGAGATACCGCAACTTTGCTCCCAAAGTCCATCTCTAGCGAAGGCAACTTCCTTCTGACACTTGTTTATTGCCCGCGTTTCTTCTCCGTACGTAGAGGTGTTATCACCTGTTTAGTCCTTTTGTGTTATTTTGTTATTCCAAAGGACCACCTTGTCGTAAGGGCCTCTTGTCCTGCTCTGTTTTGTTACTTACGTCATCTTCATTTTTTGCTTTTCATGATATCATGACCCTGAGAAACTTAAGACTTAAATCCACTGATCTTACTGGCTCCATCTCCAAATCCTCTAAGGCATCATCGCCAACCTTCAGATATTCGGTTCTTGTTAAGCTAATTGTGAGGCTCCATCTTTCAAACTCATCTTTTAATTGTCGAAGCATGTACTCAGCATCATCCTGGTGTCCTGCTAGGACGACGTGGTCATCAGCGTAGAGAAATGTGTACAAGATTTCGTCCCACAGAGGGTTGGTTCAAATGGCTCTGACCACTATGGGACTTAGCATCTGAGGTCATCAGTCCCCTAGAACTTAGAACTACTTAAACCTAACTAACCTAAGGACAGCACACACATCCATGCCCTAGGCAGGATTCGAACCTGCGACCGTAGCATCGCGCGGTTCCGGACTAAAGCGCCTAGAACCGCTCGGCCTCATCGGCCGGCCCCCACAGAGGGCCTCCCATGGGTTTTAAATAGCGCCTGTGCTGTAAAACACCCTTGGCGTATCCCTTTTATAATAGTGAACTCCGGTGACACTGACTTTCCTACTTTATCACTCACGCAGTCCGTATAGAACTATTAACTGCTCTGTTGAGAATAGTTGACACGCCACTATTCTTCATACTAATTGTCCACAGACTGTTTTATGGCACCATATCACAGGCCCTCTGCAAATCCACGAAGATTAAATAGGCCTCTGTCCCTCTGACAGTTCTCTCCTCTGTTAGGTTCCGTAATGTGAATATTCCATCAGTACGTAAGCATCCTCATCTAAAACCATTCTGTTCTTCACGTATTGTAGTCTCCATCTGTTTTCTTTCTTTTAAGGTTGTCTCGTATAATAGTGATAGTGATGGTATCACACGTAGGCCCCGGTAATTTCCACAGTCCTGCCTATTCCTGTTTTTGCAGAACGAAGCAGTAACGGACCTCTTCCATTCCTTAGGTTCCTGGTCCCCTTACAGACACTTGTTACACAATTGTACCGAGATGTCACACAAAACTATAGGACCTGGCTTTATTAATTCTAAGTTTATTCCACCTGAAACCGGTTTTTTCCTAATTGTCATATGCCTCAAAGTTTTACAAATTACTTGCGACGTTACGCACGGTGATTTAGCTGCCCCTACCGATGTCGTTTTATGCAATCCATAATGTTATACCAGGCCTTCAAAAACAATGCATGAGAGTTTCATATTCTCTCGCTCGCTAAATGAACAGAATCTTTTTGTAGGAAATTTAATGTAGTTAAATTTTGTACTGGCATACGTTTCCACTGGAGGCCACGGTTTGCGAGTTATTCAAGAAAAACATACAAAAGTTTCCTTCAAACGCATCTCCACTCCCACACTCATCCCTCACCAATCAAGATTTCTAGTATGTTGTTCGTGGCACTCCCTCCTACCAACGTACAAAACTTTCCATCTACACAAACTATTCGCAACATTCGACCTGTGGTCTCGATTGATTGGACTATTGCGCCACCAGCATAGTCAGCGTGCCCGTGAAGCTAATGAAACGAAAACGACTTTCTTAAAAGTCACGCAGAACTAATTACGTTGACAATTCGATCCAAACTTAACCCTTACGAGGACAGTAGCTTCGTAGTCAGAAGGACTGACGAATATAGTGATGTAATTGTTTATTTTATGATGTTAAAATTCACTAAATTGCTAGCTAATATTTACACAAACGAAAGTTTTACAACGTGTAATTGGTTGACTAAGCCGGCGGGGTAATATGGCCAGTCAGTGAAGATCAAAAATGTCGAATATGGGAAATATTTCGTGCTGTCGCAAATATACTAGAAATCCTGACCGGTCGTGGCTGAGTGTGGGAGCAGAGGTGCGTCTAAAGGTCACTTTTGCACGTTTTTCTTGAATATCTCGAAAACTACGGCCTTTAGCGAAAACGTGCCGCAGTACAAAATTTAATTCCGTAGAAAAATGTCATGTTCATTTTTTTCTGTAAGACTAATAGTTTTCGCGTAGCGAGGGTGAAATAATATGAAAATCTTGCGCGTGGTTTTTGAAGACCAGTAATACATTGCGTGTTGCATAAATCGACCGACATTGGTAGGGGCAGATAAATTATTTTGTACATCGTGCACTCGGATTTTCGGTTACTTCTGCCACATTTAACATTCCTTGTATAAATACCTTTCTCATCTCCGTGAGCGGGGCTTGGTACTACTTTACTCACCCCTCGATGTTAATTAGAGTAATCCCACCACTATCTTTGTTTTCGTCTTGATTGTTTTCCACAGTCTGCTCTAGCACTACCAAAGTTTTCTTGTATAATGACAGAAAAAATCGCGACACTCCAAAATAATTAATGTACAGTAATGAATTTCTGGGGAGACATTTTTGTTAGGAAACATATTTAAGTGATTAACATTGCAACAAGATCATAAGTTAATGGAAGCGCGAAATAAGCCATTGAAAATGTGGAACGCTGGTACGAGGGTAATCCCAAAAGTAAGGTCTCCTATTTTTTATAAGTACATATACCTGTTTATTTCTACAATGGTTTACATCAGTTTACAGCTTGAACATTTAGCTATTTTTCGACATAATCA
Organism: Schistocerca cancellata; assembly: GCF_023864275.1. Classification (NCBI taxonomy): domain Eukaryota; kingdom Metazoa; phylum Arthropoda; class Insecta; order Orthoptera; family Acrididae; genus Schistocerca; species Schistocerca cancellata. The sequence continues at coordinate 191,418,436 of NC_064631.1, read as the reverse complement.
CCATTTCTATCGATGCATTTTTGTAGACGCTGTGGCAGTTTTTGGATGCCCATGTCATACCAGCTCGCCGCCATGCTGTTCAGAAAGTTATGAATCTCTTCTTTCGCCTCGTCGTCGGAGCTGAATCGCTTTCCGGCCAAATGTTCTTTTAACTTAGGGAACAGGTGATAGTCACCGGGCGCCAAGTCAGGACTATAGGGTGGTTGGGTGATTATGTTCCACTGAAACTGTTGCAGGAGAGCAACGGTTTGCCGAGCGATGTGTGGACGAGCGTTGTCATGGAGAATGTGTACGCCCTTGCTCAACATTCCTCTTCTCCGATTCTGAATTGCCCGTTTGAGTTTTTTCAGAGTCTCACACTACCTGTCAGCATTAATTGTGGTCCCAGTGGGCATAAAGTCGACCAACAATACCCCTTTCCGACCCCAATAAACGGTAACATGACTTTACCGGCAGACTGTGTTTGTTTGAATTTCCGCGGCTTTGGCGATGAAGGATGCCGCCACTGGCGTGATTGTTGCTCGGTCTCAGGTGTAAAGTGGTATGGCCAGGTTTCGTCACCCGTGACAGTTGAGTCCAGAAAGTTGTCCGGCTGCAAGGCGGTGAAGAAACGCGTGGGAAGCACCAACTCGTTGCCTCGTGTAGTCCTCAGTCAGCATGCGTGGCAGCCATCTTGCGCACGCCTTTCGGTAATTCAATGTTTCCGTTAAAATTTTGTGAGCGGTGCTTCGGGAAATCTCAGGAACCATCGTGCAGAGATCATCCAGGGTGACCCACCGCATGCTTTGCTCAACCTTCAACACTGTCTCCTCAGAAATTGACGGTCTCTCGCTCCTTTGTTCGTCGTGAATTTCGGTCCGACCAGCTGCAAACTCTCTACACAACTCAGGAACATTTTTGACAGCCATGCACGATTCACCATACACTTCCGTCAATTGGCGATGGATTTCAATCAGGCCGGCCGAAGTGGCCGTGCGGTTCTAGACGCTGCAGTCTGGAACCGCGAGACCGCTACGGTCGCAGCTTCGAATCCTGCTTCGGGCATGGATGTGTGTGATGTCCTTAGGTTAGTTAGGTTTAAGTAGTTCTAAGTTCTAGGGGACTAATGACCTCAGAAGTTGAGTCCCATAGTGCTCAGACCCATTTGAGCCATTTGATTTCAATCATCGCAGTGCCCTTTGCGTTCAAAAACGGAATAACTGCGCGCAATTCGCACTTGGCGGTAACATCCAACGGGAGCTCCATTCTCAACGGCTGTCAAGCCAAGACTGAGCGCCTCAGCGCGGCGTGTGCATGTTTACACATAGCGCGTGAAGCACTCTTCATAACAGTGTGACCAACTGCCACACAAACAGAGTTCTGTACTTATAAAAAAAAATAGGAGACTTTACTTTTGGGATTACCTTCGTACAGTAACCAGCGTAACCGTCAGAAAGTTGAATGCAAGCATGCAACGCACATGTACTTTTCTGTACAGGTGCCGCATGTGAGTTTGTGCGGTGGAATTAAATGCCTGTTGGGCTTGGTCGGTCAGTACAGTTGACGTTGGACTTTTCGTCCGATGATGTTCCATATGTGCTCGATTGGAGACATATCTGCTGATGGAGCAGGCCGAGACAATATGTCGACACCCTGTAGGGCATGTTGGGTCACAACAGCGGTGTGTGGGCGAAAGTTATCCTGCTGGAAAACACCCCTTGGAATGCTGTTCACGAATGGCAGCTCAACAGGTCGAATCACCAGACTGACGTAGAAATCTGCAGTCGGGATGTGTGAGTTAACGACGAGAATGCTCCTACTGTCATACGTCATTTCACCCCAGACCATAGCTCCAGGTGTAGGTGCAAAATGTCTAACACACAAACAGGTTGGTGGCAGGCCCTCATCTGGTACCGAGGCACAACCAGCTTTCATCAGAAAAAAACAGACCTCAATTCTGCCCTCCAATGAGCTGTCGCTTGACGCCACTGATGTTGCATATGGTGATAGTTTGGAGACAGTGGAATGGTGGCTCGGAGCTGTCCCTGAAGTAACGGATTTGTAATAATTGTTAGCGTCACTGTGGTACAGACTGTTGCTCAAATTGCTGATGCGCCAGAGGCATACCCCGAACATGAGAGTCTTTCCCCTTGGTAGTGCCACTTGCCCGGTCTTCTCGAGATCGTACATGCTCGTGACCACCGCTGCCAACAGTCATGTACAGTGGCTACATTCGTGACAAGTATTTCTGCAGCATCGCAGAAGGAGCATCCAGCTTCTCGTAACCGTATTACACCACCTTCTTGGAGCCATGTGAGGTGCAGATAACGGCCTCTTGTGTCGCATTAAAGGCATTCTTGACCACATTATCCGAAAACTGTCTTGAGCAGCTAAATCGACAGCCAACGCGTAATGGAAGTATTTTAGATCTGGTAGCCACGAACAGACCAGACCTCAATGACAGTGTCAGTGTTGAGACAGGGATTAGTGATCATGATGTCATTACGACTATCAGTACGAAAGTTAAAAAGCCGGTCAAGAAGGCTAGGAGAGTATTCTTACTAGAAAGAGCAGATAAGCAGCTGTTAGCATCCCACTTAGTAAATGAATCGACTTCATTTACTTCCGGTACGATGGATGTGGAAGAATTATGGGCAAATTTTAAACACATTGTAAATCACGCATTGGAGAAGTATGCGCCGAAAAAGTGGGTTACGGACGGAAAAGACCCACCGTGGCTTAACGGCGCAATTCGGAGAATGCTCAGGAAGCAAAGACAGTTGCATTCGCAGTACAAGAAAGATCGGGAGAATGAGGACAGGCAAAAGTTAGTAGAGATCCGTGCTGCTGTAAAAAGAGCGATGCGCGAAGCATTCAACCACTACCACTGTCATACCTTAGCAAAAGATCTTGCTGAAAACCCAAGGAAATTCTGGTCTTACGTAAAATCGGTAAGCGGGTCGAAGGCTTCCATCCAGTCACCCACTGATCAGTGTGGCCTGGCAACGGAAGACAGCAAAACGAAAGCTGAAATTTTAAATTTAGCATTTGAGAAATCTTTCACGCAGGAGGATCGTACAAACATACCACCGTTTGAGTCTCGTACAGATTCCCGTATGGAGGACATAGTGATAGATATCCCTGGGGTTGTGAAGCAGCTGAATGGGTTGAAAATAAACAGATCTCCAGGTCCTGATGGGATTCCAATTCGGCTTTACAGAGAGTACTCTACTGCATTGGCTGCCGGCCGAAGTGGCCGTGCGGTTAAAGGCGCTGCAGTCTGGAACCGCAAGACCGCTACGGTCGCAGGTTCGAATCCTGCCTCGGACATGGATGTTTGTGATGTCCTTAGGTTAGTTAGGTTTAACTAGTTCTAAGTTCTAGGGGACTAATGACCTCAGCAGTTGAGTCCCATAGTGCTCAGAGCCATTTGAACTGCATTGGCTCCTTACTTAGCTTGCATTTATCGGGTATCTCTTGCCCAACTTAAACTCCCGAGTGACTGGAAAGAAGCGCAGGTGACGCCTGTGTGTAAGAAGGATAGAAGGACGGATCCTCAAAATTGCAGACCAATATCCTTAACATCGGTTTGTTGCAGGATTCTCGAACATATTCTCAGTTCGAATATAATGAATTTCCTTGAGGCAGAGAAGTTGCTGTCCACGCATCAGCACGGCTTTAGAAAGCATCGCTTCTGCGAAACGCAACTCGCCCTTTTTTCACATGATATCTTGCGAACCATGGATGAAGGGTATCAGACGGATGCCATATTCCTTGACTTCCGGAAAGCGTTTGACTCGGTGCCCCACTGCAGACTCCTAACTAAGGTACGAGCATATGGGATTGGTTCCCAAGTATGTGAGTGGCTTGAAGACTTCTTAAGTAATAGAACCCAGTACGTTGTCCTCGATGGTGAGTGTTTATCGAAGGTGAGGGTATCATCTGGAGTGCCCCAGGGAAGTGTGGCAGGTCCGCTGTTGTTTTCTGTCTACATAAATGATCTTTTGGATAGGGTGGATAGCAATGTGTGGCTGTTTGCTGATGATGCAGTGGTGTACGGGAAGGTGTCGTCGTTGAGTGACTATAGCAGGATACAAGATGACTTGGACAGGATTTGTGATTGGTGTAAAGAATGGCAGCTAACTCTAAATATAGATAAACGTAAATTAATGCAGATGAATTGGAAAAAGAATCCCGTAATGTTTGAATACTCCATTAGTTGTGTAGCGCTTGACACAGTCACGTCGATTAAATATTTGAGCGTAACATTGCAGAGCGATATGAAGTGGGACAAGCATGTAATGGCAGTTGTGGGGAAGGCGGATAGTCGTCTTCGGTTCATTGGTAGAATTTTGGGAAGATGTGGTTCATTTGTAAAGGAGACCGCTTATAAAACACTAATACGACCTATTCTTGAGTACTGCTCGAGCGTTTGGGATCCCTATCAGGTCGGATTGAGGGAGGACATAGAAGAATTTCAGAGGCGGGCAGCTAGATTTGTTACTGGTAGGTTTGATCATCACGCGAGTGTTACGGAAATGCTTCAGGAACTCGGGTGGGAGTCTCTGGAGGAAAGGAGGCGTTCTTTTCGTGAATCGCTACTGAGGAAATTTAGAGAACCAGCATTTGAGGCTGACTGCATTACAATTTTACTGCCGCCAACTTACATTTCGCGGAAAGACCACAAATATAAGATAAGATAAGAGAGATTAGGGCTCGTACAGAGGCATATAGGCAGTCATTTTTCCCTTGTTCTGTTTGGGAGTGGAACAGGGAGAGAAGATGCTAGTTGTGGTACGAGGTACTCTCCGCCACGCACCCTATTGTGGATTGCGGAGTATGGATGTAGATGTAGATGTAGACCAACATCAGCTCACCACGTCCAATCTCAAAGGTAACTTATGCTGACGGCTGTTACGTATTTATAGAAATCCTGATTTACATCCTCATATTGGCACTACTAACACATTTCTTACGCGACTGGCGCTAAATATGAATAGTCATCATACTTTCAGATGTAGAAACACGTCTACAAACTTTCGTTTATGTTGCACAACTCGTTCTTGGTACTCTGATTTTTTTCCGTTAGTGTATATCGTCTGTCACTTTCTGCCTTGCCTCAATTTTAACTTTAATGATGGCCCTGTATATTAAACGGTCATCATCAAGCCGAGTGTTCAGCCATTTTACAGGCCTCGTTTTTCATCTTCACCAATTTCTCTGCTTCCTCAATCCTTCACGGTTATCGCCTGTCTTTTCCCAATCTTGTGTTCTCCCCCAGAGCTTCAGGGGCCGCATCACGTATCATTTCTTTACCAGGCTGATAAATATTCCCATCCTCGATATACACTCCTGGAAATGGAAAAAAGAACACATTGACACCGGAGTGTCAGACCCACCATACTTGCTCCGGACACTGCGAGAGGGCTGTACAAGCGATGATCACACGCACGGGACAGCGGACACACCAGGAACCGCGGTGTTGGCCGTCGAATGGCGCTAGCTGCGCAGCATTTGTGCACCGCCGCCGTCAGTGTCAGCCAGTTTGCCGAGGCATACGGAGCTCCATCGCAGTCTTTAACACTGGTAGCATGCCGCGACAGCGTAGACGTGAACCGTATGTGCAGTTGACGGACTTTGAGCGAGGGCATATAGTGGGCATGCGGGAGGCCGGGTGGACGTACCGCCGAATTGCTCAACACGTGGGGCGTGAGGTCTCCACAGTACATCGATGTTGTCGCCAGTGGTCGGTGGAAGGTGCACGTGCCCGTCGACCTGGGACCGGACCGCAGCGACGCACGGATGCACGCCAAGACCGTAGGATCCTACGCAGTGCCGTAGGGGACCGCACCGCCACTTCCCAGCAAATTAGGGACACTGTTGCTCCTGGGGTATCGGCGAAGACCATTCGCAACCGTCTCCATGAAGCTGGGCTACGGTCCCGCACACCGTTAGGCCGTCTTCCGCTCATGCCCCAACATCGTGCAGCCCGCCTCCAGTGGTGTCGCGACAGGCGTGAATGGAGGGACGAATGGAGACGTGTCGTCTTCAGCGATGAGAGTCGCTTCTGTCTTGGTGCCAATGATGGTCGTATGCGTGTTTGGCGCCGTGCAGGTAAGCGCCACAATCAGGACTGCATACGACCGAGGCACACGGAGCCAACACCCGGCATCATGGTGTGGGGAGCGATCTCCTACACTGGCCGTACACCACTGGTGATCGTCGAGGGGACACTGAATAGTGCACGGTACATCCAAACCGTCATCGAACCCATCGTTCTACCATTCCTAGACCGGCAAGGGAACTTGCTGTTCCAACAGGACAATGCACGTCCGCATGTATCCCGTGCCACCCAACGTGCTCTAGAAGGTGTAAGTCAACTACCCTGGCCAGCAAGATCTCCGGATCTGTCCCCCATTGAGCATGTTTGGGACTGGATGAAGCGTCGTCTCACGCGGTCTGCACGTCCAGCACGAACGCTGGTCCAACTGAGGCGCCAGGTGGAAATGGCATGGCAAGCCGTTCCACAGGACTACATCCAGCATCTCTACGATCGTCTCCATGGGAGAATAGCAGCCTGCATTGCTGCGAAAGGTGGATATACACTGTACTAGTGCCGACATTGTGCATGCTCTGTTGCCTGTGTCTATGTGCCTGTGGTTCTGTCAGTGTGATCATGTGATGTATCTGACCCCAGGAATGTGTCAATAAAGTTTCCCCTTCCTGGGACAATGAATTCACGGTGTTCTTATTTCAATTTCCAGGAGTGTATGATGCCTCGGCTGCCAGTCTGAGCCAGTTTTAGCGTGTCACCAGTATTGGCTTTGTAGAGAGACGTGGAGGGAGTGTGCCACAGGGCCCTGTGTGCAGGACGTGGACATGCTGGAGCAGTTCCCGTTCGTGCCGGTGCTGGAGGCGGCTGGCAGCCCGGGCGCGCTCATCACCCGGGAGCCGGCGGACCTGCTGCGCAGCGGCGCCTTCCGCCAGCGGCCGCTCATCATCGGCTTCACCTCCAGGGAGGGCCTGCTCTTCTTCAAGGGTGCGTATTCTCCTTCTGCCGGCCGGCGTTGCCTAACCTGCCCACCGACACACGTTGTTACTGATGTAGGATGATCAACAAACACGGGGAACTCATGTTGCGGATAAAGTTCACTTTTCTCCGTGCTTGCTTGCAAATGCAGGGTGACAATTACTCAACTAAGAGGGTCGTTTAGTAAGTAATGCCCCACATTAAAAAAAAACCATTAATATGCACTACTGGCCATTACAATCGCTACACCACGAAGATGACGTGCTGCAGACGCAAAATTTAACCGACAGGAAGAAGATGCTGTGATATGCAAATCATTACCTTTTCAGAAGATTCACACAAGGTTGGCGACACCTACAACGTGCTAACATGAGCCGGCCGGAGTAGCTGAGCGGTTCTAGGCGCTACAGTCTGGAACCGCGCGACCGCTACGGTCGCAGGTTCGAATCCTGCCTCGGGCATGGATGTGTGTGATGTCCTTAAGTTAGTTAGGTTTAAGTAGTTCTAAGTTCTAGGGGACTGATGATCACAGCAGTTAAGTCCCATAGTGCTCAGAGCCATTTTTTCATAACATGAGGAAAGCATCCAACCGATGTCTCATACACAATCACCAGTTGACCGGCGTTGCCTGGTGAAACGTTGTTGTGATGCCTCGTGTAAGGACGAGAAATGCGTACCATCACGTTTCCGACTTTGATAAAGGTCGGATTGTAGTCTATCGCGATTGCGGTTTATCGTATCGCGACATTGTTGCTCGCGTTGGTCGAGATCCAGTGACTGTTAGCAGAATATGGAATCGATGGGTTCAGGTGGGTAATACGGAACGCCGTGCTGAGGCCCAACGGTCTCGTATCACTAGCAGTCGAGATGACAGGCATCTTATCCGCATGGCTGTAACGGATCGTGCAGCCATGTCTCGATCCCTGAGTTAACAGATGGGGACGTTTGCAAGACAACAACCATCTGCACGAACAGTTCGACGATGTTTGCAGCAGCATGGACTATCAGCTCGGAGACCGTGGTTGCGGTTACCCTTCACGCTGCATCACAGACAGGAGCGCCTGCGATGGTGTACTCTACGACGAACCTGGGTGCACGAATGGCAAAACGTCATTTTTTCGGATGAATCCAGGTTCTGTTTACATCATCATGATGGTCGCATCCGTGTTTGGCGACATCGCGGTGAACGCACATTGGAAGCGTGTATTCGTCATCGCCATACTGGCTTATCATCCGGCCTCATGGTATGGGGTGCCATTGGTTACACGTCTCGGTCACCTCTTGTTCGCATTTCAGATGTGTTACGACCCGTGGCTCTACCCTTCATTTGATCCCTGCGAAACCCTACATTTCAGCAGGATAATGTACGACCGCATGTTGCAGGTCCAGTACTGGCCAGAAAATCTTCGACTGCTGCCCTGGCGAGCACATTCTCCAGATCTCTCACCAATTGAAAACGTCTTGTCAATGGTGGCCGAGCAACTGACTCGTCATAGTACGCCAGTCACTACTCTACTGTGGTATCGTGTTGAAGCTGCATGGGTAGCTGTACCTGTACACGCCATCCAAGCTCTGTTTAACTCAATGCCCAGGTGTATCAAGGACGTTATTACGGCCAGAGGTGGTTGTTCTGGGTACTGATTTCTCAGGATCTATGCACCCAAATTGCGTGAAAATGTAATCACGTGTCAGTTCTAGTATATTTGTCCAATGAATACCCGTTTATCATCTGCATTTCTTCTATGTGTAGCAATTTAATGGCCAGTTGTGTACTGTTCCGTGTACCGGTGAAGTTTCGAACCGTTCTGACAGATGGCAGAGCCGTAGTACAGCGTCAAAATAGCGTCTACATACGACTCACATTACAGCGTGCTGTTATTGAATTATTGTGTACAGAAAAATAAAGCGTGATGAACACCCTTAATCGTGTGTGGGAAGTGCATGGCGATGCTGCACTTGATATGAGTACAGTTGGGCGATGGGTATAGAAAAGTTGCAGCCTCTGTAAATGCAGGAACAGAGCTCCATGATCAGCCACGGGTCGGGACGTCCTGTCACAGCCACTGCTCCAGACCTGCTGAATCGTGCAAATGCCCTTATTCGTGCCGACCGGCGCATCACAACTCGAAAATTGGCTCTACAGTTGTCGGTCAGCATTAGAAGTGCGTCTGCAATGATCGAGACTCTCGGATAAGAGGTGCTCACGATGGGTTCCACGAATGCTCAGAGCGGACCACAAGATTCAGAGAAATGCCATTTCATAAAAATTGTTGGAGCGTTTTGAGACCGACGGAGAGGCCTTTCCATCACGGATCGTTACGGTGGACGAAAGCTGGCTGCACCACTTTGAGCTGGAAACAAAAATGCAGTCCACGGAGTCGCATCATTCTCATTCACCTCAAAAAAGAAATTCAAGACAACTTCCTCTGCCGGAAAAGTCATGGTGACAGTCTTCTGGGATTGTGATGGCGTCATTCGCTTGGATGTGATGTCAAGAGGGTCAACCATCAATTCAGAGGCATACGTGAAGACTCTGAATAAACTCAAGAATCGTTTCCGACATGTTCGATCGGACAAGAATCCAGTAGAAATCTTGCTCCCAAACACAAGTGTGAGAACCCGAGAAGACATAGCCAAATTGGGTTGGACATCATTGCCTCATTCACCCTACAGTCCAGATCTGACACCCTCGGACTTCCATATCTTTGGGCCGCTTAAAGATTCTCTACGGGGAACACACTTTGAGGGTGATGGGAGTGTCAGTCATGCAATGAAAACATGGCTACGCCTACAGGACAAGAGTTTTTAACAGCGGGGAATACAAGCTCTTCCACAACGTTGGCGTATCGCCACAGAACGCAATGGTAAATGGTTCAAATGGCTCTGAGCACTATGGGACTTAACATCTGAGGTCATCAGCCCTCTAGAACTTAGAACTGCTTAAACCTAACTAACCTAAGAACGTCACACACATCCATGCCCGAGGCAGGATTCGAACATGCGACCGTAGCGGTCGCGCGGTTCCAGACTGAAGCGCCTAGAACCGCTCGGCAACGCGATGGAGATTACGTAGAAAAATAGCACATGGACAAGAGATGATGTATATTGTCGCCAAATTCTGACCCTTAACAATAAATGTGTTCAGAAAAAGAAAATGTGGGGCATTACTTATTGAGCGACCCTCGTACGTGGAAAAAAATAACGTAAATTAGTTACAAACTTCGGCTCGCGCACTATTCATTCAACATGTAAACGTGACCACAGATATTCGGATCTACACTCCTGGAAATGGAAAAAAGAACACATTGACACCGGTGTGTCAGACCCACCATACTTGCTCCGGACACTGCGAGAGGGCTGTACAAGCAATGATCACACGCACGGCACAGCGGACACACCAGGAACCGCGGTGTTGGCCGTCGAATGGCGCTAGCTGCGCAGCATTTGTGCACCGCCGCCGTCAGTGTCAGCCAGTTTGCCGTGGCATACGGAGCTCCATCGCAGTCTTTAACACTGGTAGCATGCCGCGACAGCGTGGACGTGAACCGTATGTGCAGTTGACGGACTTTGAGCGAGGGCGTATAGTGGGCATGCGGGAGGCCGGGTGGACGTACCGCCGATTTGCTCAACACGTGGGGCGTGAGGTCTCCACAGTACATCGATGTTGTCGCCAGTGGTCGGCGGAAGGTGCACGTGCCCGTCGATCTGGGACCGGACCGCAGCGACGCACGGATGCACGCCAAGACCGTAGGATCCTACGCAGTGCCGTAGGGGACCGCACCGCCACTTCCCAGCAAATTAGGGACACTGTTGCTCCTGGGGTATCGGCGAGGACCATTCGCAACCGTCTCCATGAAGCTGGGCTACGGTCCCGCACACCGTTAGGCCGTCTTCCGCTCACGCCCCAACATCGTGCAGCCCGCCTCCAGTGGTGTCGCGACAGGCGTGAATGGAGGGACGAATGGAGACGTGTCGTCTTCAGCGATGAGAGTCGCTTCTGTCTTGGTGCCAATGATGGTCGTATGCGTGTTTGGCGCCGTGCAGGTGAGCGCCACAATCAGGACTGCATACGACCGAGGCACACAGGGCCAACACCCGGCATCATGGTGTGGGGAGAGATCTCCTACACTGGCCGTACACCACTGGTGATCGTCGAGGGGACACTGAATAGTGCACGGCACATCCAAACCGTCATCGAACCCATCGTTCTACCATTCCTAGACCGGCAAGGGAACTTGCTGTTCCAACAGGACAATGCACGTCCGCATGTATCCCGTGCCACCCAACGTGCTCTAGAAGGTGTAAGTCAACTACCCTGGCCAGCAAGATCTCCGGATCTGTCCCCCATTGAGCATGTTTGGGACTGGATGAAGCGTCGTCTCACGCGGTCTGCACGTCCAGCACGAACGCTGGTCCAACTGAGGCGCCAGGTGGAAATGGCATGGCAAGCCGTTCCACAGGACTACATCCAGCATCTCTACGATCGTCTCCATGGGAGAATAGCAGCCTGCATTGCTGCGAAAGGTGGATATACACTGTACTAGTGCCGACATTGTGCATGCTCTGTTGCCTGTGTCTATGTGCCTGTGGTTCTGTCAGTGTGATCATGTGATGTATCTGACCCCAGGAATGTGTCAATAAAGTTTCCCCTTCCTGGGACAATGAATTCACGGTGTTCTTATTTCAATTTCCAGGAGTGTATGTTATGTTCCATATGGCTGCCATCAATGGCGACGATGTGGCGCAGACGAATAGCGACATTCTGCATGAGACTACATGACCGCTGAAGCTCGGAACATCGATGCTGTCTATCACCTCCTGAATGCTCAGCAATGGTTTTGGGGTTACTGCTGCGCACCTTCTCTTTAATATAGCCCCCACAAAAAGTAGTCGCATGTGTTCAGATATGGCGGCCGATCGAGGCTCATGCCAGTGACCTCTGGGTACTCCAGAGCTAGAATGCGGTCCCCAAAGTGCTCCTTCAGGACATCACTCTCCTGCTTCGATGGGGCCGAGCTCCGTCTTGCATCAACCACATTTTGTCGAAATCAGGGTCACTTTGGGTAATGGGGATGAAATCATCTTACGAAACCTTCACCTACCGTTCGGTAGACACCGTGCCAGCAAGGAATATCGCACCGATTATTCCGCGACTGGACACTGCACACCACACAGTCACCCGTTGAGGGTGAAGAGACTTTTCTGTCGCGAAAAGCGGATTCTCAGTACCCCAAATGCGCCAGTTTTGCTTATTGACGAACCTATCCATAAGAAAATGGGCATCGTCGCTAAACCAAACCATATTCACATCCAAGTGCGCATACTAGTTTCCATAATTCCCTGCGACCAAGGGTGCAATTCGAACGTCCTAACGCAAACCGTTCAGAAGTTTTGACCATTTTATTTCATATAGTTCAATATTTGTCATCCTGTACATAATTATGGAAATAAAGTCTGCAACAGACTTTTCTAACACTCATGCATGTTTCGGTGAAGTCTCACAATTGCAGTGGGTTCTTTTTATTTTCTGTCAAATAATACATAAAATTTTTACATGGTAATATATACAATTTTGGGATTATGGTATTTATGTTCGGAACATTATTATTATTATTATTATTATTATTATTATTATTATTATTAAAATAATAATTTTGTGGCCTTCATTGGACTACTCTAGAAAATTATACAAACGTTTATACAAGGAGTTGTTGTCATAATTTTATTTTATTTTATTTTTAGATCATGTACTGTGATTTGGATTCTCTGGTATGTTCCTTATATTTTGTGAGCCATTTGATGTTTCTCTTTCCACTCCACAATTTTTCTATTATTCTTGTACTAATTCTGTTTTCTGGTGTTCTATCAGATGTCCATAGAAGAAGATGCGATTCTTCTTGATAGTGCTCATTACTTGTTCTGTTTTCTTGTATTTTGTTTCATTTGAAGCTGTTCTCTAATGTCCATTTACTTGATATTATTTATTTATGCATGTCCCAATTATTCTTCTTTCTATCTTGAGTATTTTGTCAATTTCTGCCTTACTAGTTTTGTTTAAAATGGTTTCAGCTGCATATCATATTTCTGCTTGGGTAACTGTTTTATAATGTTTTCATTTTCCAGCTACAGATAGTTTTTTTTTGTTGTATGTGGTATCCGTAATGTAATTTGGTTAGTTCGTTTTTGTATTCTATTTTGCCATGTTGGTTTCTCATTTAGATTGAATGTTATGATTTCAACTAACTATTTAAATTATCAGTTAAATATTAAATTATTAGTTTAATAAGTCACAGCTGCAAAATACTAACGCGAATTCTTTACAGACGAATGGAAAAACTGGTAGAAGCCGACCTCGGGGAAGATCAGTTTGGATTCCGTAGAAATGTTGGAACACGGGAGGCAATACTGACCTTACGACTTATCTTAGAAGAAAGATTAAGAAAAGGCAAACCTACGTTTCTAGCATTTGTAGACTTAGAGAAAGCTTTTGACAATGTTAACTGGAATACTCTCTTTCAAATTCTGAAGGTGGCAGGGGTAAAATACAGGGAGCGAAAGGCTATTTACAGTTTGTACAGAAACCAGATGGCAGTTATAAGAGTCGAGGGGCATGAAAGGGAAGCAGTGGTTGGGAAAGGAGTAAGACAGGGTTGTAGCCTCTCCCCGATGTTATTCAATCTGTATATTGAGCAAGCAGTAAAGGAAACAAAAGAAAAATTCGGAGTAGGTATTAAAATTCATGGAGAAGAAGTAAAAACTTTGAGGTTCGCCGATGACATTGTAATTCTGTCAGAGACAGCAAAGGACTTGGAAGAGCAGTTGAATGGAATGGACAGTGTCTTGAAAGGAGGATATAAGATGAACATAAACAAAAGTAAAACGAGGATAATGGAATGTAGTCAAATTAAGTCGGGTGATGCTGAGGGAATTAGATTAGGAAATGAAAAACTTAAAGTAGTAAAGAAGTTTTGCTATTTAGGGAGTAAAATAACCGATGATGGTCGAAGTAGAGAGGATATAAAATGTAGACTGGCAATGGCAAGGAAAGCGTTTCTCAAGAAGAGGAATTTGTTAACATCGAGTATAGATTTAAGTGTCAGGAAGTCGTTTCTGAAAGTATTTGTATGGAGTGTAGCCATGTATGGAAGTGAAACATGGACGATAACTAGTTTGGACAAGAAGAGAATAGAAGCTTTTGAAATGTGGTGCTACAGAAGAATGCTGAAGATAAGGTGGGTAGATCACGTAACTAATGAGGAGGTATTGAATAGGATTGGGGAGAAGAGAAGTTTGTGGCACAACTTGACTAGAAGAAGGGATCGGTTGGTAGGACATGTTTTGAGGCATCAAGGGATCACAAATTTAGCATTGGAGGGCAGTGTGGAGGGTAAAAATCGTAGAGGGAGACCAAGAGATGAATACACTAAGCAGATTCAGAAGGATGTAGGTTGCAGTAGATACTGGGAGATGAAGAAGCTTGCACAGGATAGGGTAGCATGGAGAGCTGCATCAAACCAGTCTCAGGACTGAAGACCACAACAACAACAACATTTAAATTTTAAATGTGTCAACAATTTTTATTTCCTGTTCTTCTACTCTAATTTTGTTTGCAAGTGGTAGATCAGTTAGCACTATCACTGTTTTTTTCACATTTTATTCTAAGGCCGATTTTCTGTGTTGTGTCTTGTAGTGATTTAAGTTCTTGTCTGGTTTCTTAAACAGTGGTGACAAGAAGTGCAACATCATCAGCAAATCCCAAGCAGTTTAATTTTATTTCACTTTTCACACTTCTAATTCCTTTGTTCTTTGGATTATCCTTGCACCATTCTCTCATTACTGTATACATTCCAGTGCACAGTTGAACAGTAATGGTGATAGGCAGTCACTTTCTCTTAAACCTATTTATGTGAGAATTAGTTCAGAAATTTCTCCTCTAAACATTACTTTTGAATTGTTGATGGTCAGAGTATGTTAGATTAGTTTAATGCAATCCGAGATTCCTCACACCTAATACTGAAGGTCTGTGGAGACAGTCATATACCTCCTCGAAGTCTAAAAATGTTATAGCCAGAGGTTTGTTCAGTTTCCTGTGATAAGTCATAGTCAATTTTAAACTAATAATCTACTCTGCACATCTTCTCCGTGGTCTGCAATCTCCCGGGTACGCCCATGACTGTTTTAGTTGTTCCTTGATTCTTCCATACAGCATCTTGGATAAAATCTTGTATGTGCAGTCTATGGGAGAGATTCCTGTATATTGTCTGGAATTCTCTTATCCACCTCCTTGTGTAGTGGGTGGATGACAGCCGTGGTCCAAAGTTCGGCCAATTGTTCCTTTATCCAAATCTTTTTTTAGTCATGTGTAATGAAGTCTTGCCTGAATCTCTTGAGCATTTCCACATTTAGACAAAAAACTAACTCCTCTACATGCCATTTATTTATTTTGTGCTTTCTGGGTTTTTCTACTTTTTTAAATCTTGAAGAATCTAATTTATTAAGTCTCCTTTTTATTGGAATATTTATGTTGGTTTGTAAGAGTTATTTTGGTTCTTCGCAGTTCGTAACATTATTAAACAATATATATCCTAATATCATCTATTGACGTTTATGTAGCTATCTGCCGTTTCCAGTATAGCTGATATTTTGCTCCAGTTTGTCATCTGCAGCTAATGAGGATTTCTCAGGGTATGTTACGCATACTTACCGAAATTTTAGGCCTTTTCCAGCTGTACCTTCTCCTCCCGTTTCTCTGTTTTCTGTTCGTTCCCCTGCTACAGCATTCCAGTCCCTCATGACTTTTGGATTATCGCCTCTCTTTACAAACTGAGTTACTGCTCAACGTTCTCATATGTTTTCTCTGTCTCTGCAGAGCGGTTGTGACGTTAGGACGCGTACTTGAACTATTATTGTTAGTGTTGCTCTACTTTCGAATCTGTCACTGAACTGTTTGCAGCAACTATCTGCGTTAACTTCTTATTCCTATCGGATCCTGTTCCCATTATATCATTTTCTGCTGCTGTTAGTGTCCTATATCTGTCTCACCAGAAATTCGTATCTTCTTTTCCATTTCACCTCACTGACCCTCATCTCGATTAAGTTTTTACATTTCCTTTTTCAGATTTTCTAGCTTCCCTATCACATTCAGACTGCTGATGTTACACGCTCCGAGTAGTAGAATGTACTCCCGTTGGTAATTCAATCTTTTTCTCATGTTTACCTCTCACTTATCAGTCCCCTATCGGAAATCTGAATGAGGACCTAATCCGAAACCTTTTGATCACATATCATCAGAATAAATTTACTTGTAGCAAGCCACATATCCTGCAGACAGACATGAAGTACCTTTAATGCAGCGGCTTTTATTGTCTTCTGTACCCTCATGACATTGATCATTGTTGCCTTCTAGGGCAAATTCCCAGTCCAGGCACAAAAGATCGCCCTGAAATTTTGTCCGCTCCTTCGTCCTCTTTGATAAGGCCGTTAGCAGAATGAAGGTGACTCCTTATACCGGAAGTCATCGGCCGTCAGTTCTTATGATTGTTATTCAAAATTTAAGCAGTGGCTGGAATCTAACTTGGTACACAAGGCGTTTTGATTAGTAGTAAAAGACGGTATCTCTATACCACATTACCTTAAATTGGCGATACTAATTCTGGGTTGTAACCATGTATGCTCCTCCAGTTTACCAGTATCACATTTAACGTCTTAGCTTTCCGATCTACAGGAACAAAAGTTGTCTTCTACATCTACATCTACATATATACTCCGTTAGCCACCAAGCGGTGTGTGGCGGAGGGCACAATCCGCGCCAAATTCATATCCCCCCCTCCCCTCCCCTCTGTTCCACTCGCTTATCGCGCGAGGGAAAAACGACTGTCTGAACGCCTCAGTACGAGCTCTAATTTCCCTTATCTTTGAATGATGATCATTACGCGATTTGAAATTTGGTGGTAATAATATATGCTCTACATCCTTGGTGAAGACTGGATTTCGGAATTTTGTGAGCAGCCCCTTCCGTTTAGCGCGTCGTCTATCTGCAAGTGTGTCCCACTTCAAACTTTCTATGAGATTTGTAACGCTCTCGCGATGACTAAATGTACCAATCACGAATCTTGCCGCTCTTCTTTGGACTTTCTCAATCTCTTGAATGAGACCCAACTGGTAAGGGTCCCATACAGACGAACAATACTCTAAGATTGGACGAACTAACGTATTGTAAGCTATTTCCTTTGTTGAAGGACTGCATCGCTTCAGGATTCTACCAATAAACCGCAGTCTAGAGCTCGCCTTACCCTTTACTTGTGTAATCTGATCATTCCATTTGAGATCATTTCGAATAGTCACACCCAGATACTTGACTGATGTTACCGTTTCCAAAGACTGGACGTTTATTTTGTACTCATACATTAATGGGGCTTTTCGCCTTGTTATACGCATTAGGTTACACTTACTAATATTGAGAGATAACTGCCAGTCATTACACCACGCATTTATTTTTTGCAAATCCTCATCGATTTGTTCACAACTTTCCTGTGATACTATTTTCCTGTAGACTACAGCATCATCGGCAAACAGTCCAAGGCCGCTATCAATACCATCAACCAGATCGTTTATGTAAATCGTAAAAAGGAGCGGACCTACTACGCTGCCCTGGGGCACACCTGAAGTTACTCTTGTTTCTGTTGAAGTTACCCCGTTCAGGACGACATACTGCTCCCTGTCTGTTAGAAAACTTTCTATCCAACAGCACACGTCATTGGATAGACCGTAGCGCGCACTTTTTGTAGCAAGCGACAGTGCGGAACTGAGTCGAACGCCTTTCGAAAGTCGAGAAATATGGCGTCAGCCTGGGAGCAGGTATCTAGAGCCTGTTGTATATCATGCACAAAGAGGGCCAGCTGTGTCTCGCATGACCGCTGTTTCCTAAAACCGTGCTGGTTTCTGCAGATGAGCTTCTCAGAGTCTAGAAAGGTCATTATGTCTGAACACAAAATATGTTCCATGATTCTACAACAAATCGATGTCAGTGTAATGTAGTTGGTCTGTCTTAGGTTTCGGCAGGCAGTTCGTCATTGGCGCCAAGGATGGACTCTCTAAACTCAAAAATCCCGGTACTCTACTCGAGTAGCCGCTTCGTTTTTGTCGTGTTCGCGTGCATTGTGAGGAGGGACTTTCAACGCTCCAACTGATATGGGAAGCCAAGAAATTCGCATCCGAAATCGTCCAAGCCTCTTGTTTAGACCTGTCACTTGGCTCCGAACCGGAGGATCACGCTTTTGTCTGAGCTCGCTGTTGCAAATAGTAACCTATGCTTGCCCCTGCGGTATCGGTCGCACTTTCACGGACGCGCTCCACCAATCACGCCGTCTCGTTCCCTACAGCCACCATGAACCCTTACGCCGCTGCGAATGATATGCAAGCATCCCAACTCTGGAGATCCAGCGGCGGGTCTACTTAAGTTCAAACATGGATGCACAGAGCCCAGTTTGTGTGTTTGCCATTTCGTAACATTTACAGACTTTCATAGCGGTCAGGGCTCGTCAGCTACGGGATAGTCGTTGTATGGAAGACTGGATTGTAAACCTTTGTATCTCCATATATTTCAATTCAGACTTACCGTTAGCAACTGACGCTGCAACTATAGGAAACGAAGTTATGAATTACTTTTACTGCGATTGTCCACACTTGACAGCAAAATCGGCCGCTGGCATAACAGACGAGGCATCCCATGCCGGCTCTGATGTGTTTTCAACAATGGACACCACACTGTACCCCTTACTTAGTGCTTTGCGGCCAGTTCCCGCAATCGCCTTCCACCCAGATTTACGTGAACCTATAGTTAAGCGAAGTGTGCATGCTTCGTACCTGACGCCACGCTTTCTGTGCATCTAATCGTCGAAGCTCCTCTCGAATCATTAATCCTTTGGATGTGTAAAGTTCTTTATTAGATACAAACTCGCAAACTCCTTCCTAATTCCTTACTGGAACGTTATTAGTACATCCAATTACAACGCTGCCACCAGCACTTATCTTATTTTTCTCTTACAAGCAATGATTTTAGGAGCCCAATTGCTCCACGTCTCATGGCTGACATTATGTATACCTTGTGTATTCTTCTGAAGCTGTGTTAATCTGTTCTTCAAACTGTCGTTCCATGAATAATTCTGAGATTTTATGAACTTTGCCGCAGTTCTATCCACCTCTTAAATAAGCTCTCTTTTGTGACGTAATATCCTTGCCAGATACAAATTGCTAATCGGACGTGATGTTCACACCAAGTGATTCGGTTGCGGCCTCTAAGCCAAGCAATATCTCAGCCCGTGCCGCGGACTCTGAATTCGTGGGACCGCTTGGTTGTGTGTAGAATCATCTTATATGTAGTTACACGCGGCCTGTTGCCAACGAAGGTCGCGACTCGTATTTGAACAGTTAGACAGCGAGTAAACAGTATTCACCTGTCGCTAGTGCTCTTACGGCAACTGCCGACATTGGACGTTGCTTGTCTGCCACTGCAATTTCTTTACTCTAGTAAGAGAAGTAGTTTGCATATATGGCACACACCGCTGGCAGCACTGCTTCTAGCATCGCATAAACCGTAACCCACTACAGTATAAAAGTAAATTCTTAACATCCGTACCTGTATCAACTAGTACTACTCCAGACCAGCGGCCGGCCGTTGTGGCCGAGCGGTTCTAGGCGCTACATTCTGGAACCGCGCGACCGCTACGACCGCAGGTTCGAATTCTGCCTCGGGCATGGATGTGTGTGATGTCCTTAGTTTAGTTAGTTTTAAGTAGTTCTAAGTTCTAGGGGACTGATAGCCTCAGATGTTAAGTCCCATAGTGCTCTGAGCCATTTGAACCAGACCAAGGTTCCACCATTTGGTGGTGTTGTATGAAAAGTTGATAAGTGCTCTGCGAAAAGTTGTTACTAATATGACGGCTGTTTTCAAGATTTTGACGGTACTAACTTTTTTAATGCTATTGTGATTTCTATCTTATTAGTTATGGATAAAATTTAAGTAAAGACTGGTTAAATCATTTTTCCTCATTTTCCTCGTTTCTTAAAAATTTTATTAACCATCAAAATAAATAAGGTTTTCCATCAAAACACCAGAATTCCTCTTTGGATATTCTCTGTTTCCTCTACCACTCCAATCTGCAGCAGATCGCAGGCTGACGAGGAGTATTTAGGTATTGGTTTTGCAAGCTACCTGCCTTACCTGAGATTAGTTTTATGCCGGAGTTCACTTTAAATCGCTCCTTATCCATCGTCCCAGATATTTAATGGATGTGAATGCTCCAATGATTATCCCACAGTCGTGTGATCAATTACACAGTCTTTCCACCTACTTATGCACAACACGTGTCGCAATTGCTGCACCAAGCGTCGATCATGTGCAGGTCTTCCTACATTTCACGACAATTTTAGTGTCGCTGCTACTACTACGTATATAATAGTATTACCCGTGATTTAATACTTGAATTTCCTGCAACGTATTAGTGGACTATCTGCTGAAAGAAAAAGTAGATTGTGGACAATTTTACGAGACAACTTACTCGTTTCACCGTTAAAGAGGTAGTTTTTCAACTACAGCCACTTGTACGAACCTAAGCGTTACACGGCAATCGCGACATTCGTTGGAGCCACTTCTCCTTCTACACTATCTTGTCGTTTATTTAATTTTCCAGAAGCCGTAGCGATCAAATCTTTGTTTCTCGTTTCCTCATGTTTCTGGCTTAGAATCAGTAATCATTTCTTCGCGTTCACTAGTAGTCCTTTCTTCAGCAATGATTTTGTCATTCATTAACGAAATTGTTGCCTTTAACTCCCTGTTGAATTTGTTAAACAGAAGAATAAGTCGTACATCGGCTCTCAGATCAACCGCCTCACTAGAAATCCCATGTTGGAGTTTTGTCAAATCGTCATTCAAGGTATTGATTTCCCGAGGCACTTCACCCTTTACGTCACCCTTTACTGATTTCATATTAGAAAATACTGTAACAGTTCGGGTACATTCAGATTCCGCATTGTATGTCACTCTATATGAGTAATTTATTCAAGCAATTTCTGAAGCAGCAGCAACAATTTGAGAACGTAGAGATTCCACATGCGACTCGACTTGATCATTTCCTGCAGCGATTTGGGTATCCGATGCGCTCTGATAATATAGGATCCGATTGTTTTTGTCTTCGAAAACACCTGAGAGGGAAGACTTTCTAAAGTTTTATCTTCAAGTATTCTGGTATTTCTGCCCTTGCTTATAGCCGAGTCATCATATTCCCAAGCATGTGTTACTTCTTCCTTAGTTTCTAAATTACTCACAAACAAACCTAGGCTCCCCTTGTACCGTAAGGGTAGTAGTACTACTCGAGGGCTCTCCTAACTCACCATGAAGCGAAACGCGAACTTGTTCCGCATGATCTGCCAGATCTATGCTTATTTCAGTTGAAGCAACCAGATGTTACGTTTCTGACTTACTTTTTTACACTCGCGACGGCGTGCAGCGACGCCATGAAGCAGAGGTCGGAAGGCATAACGGGACCCTGTGACCGCAGCTTGGCTTTTCCGATGAAAAAAGTGGCGTCGGGAATTCCAGCTTAGAGCAAATGGTGGACTGCTTCGACACTGTGTACCGACAATATTTCTCAAACGATTTTGAAGAAACTATGCGGAAAAAATTTTTTGAGTCTTTACAATATTATTCGTCACCTTAATGGTTAACTGCTGATCTTTTCGTTAATGGTCACAGTCATAGTGAGATATCGAAGTTAAGATAGGTTGCAGTGAAAAATACACTACTGGCCATTAAAATTGCTACACCACGAAGATGACGTGCTACAGACGCGAAGTTTAACCGATAGGAAAAGATGCTGTGATATGCAAATGATTAGCTTTTCAGAGCATTCACCCAAGGTGGGCGCCGTTGGCGACACCTACAACGTGCGGACATTAGGAAAGTTTCCAACCGATTTCTCATACACAAACAGCAGTTGACCGGCGTTGCCTGGTGAAACGTTGTTGTGATGCCTCGTGTAAGGACGAGAAATGCGTACCATCACATTTCCGACTTTGGTAAAGGTCGGATTGTAGCCTATCGCGATTGCGGTTTATCGTATCGCGACATTGCTGCTCGCGTTGGTCGAGATCCAATGACTGTTAGCAGAATATGGAATCGGTGGGTTCAGGAGGATAATACGAAACGCCGTGCTGGATCCCAACGGCCTCGTATCACTAGCAGTCGAGATGACAAGCATCTTATCCGCACGGCTGTAACGGATCGTGCAGCCACGTCTCGATCCCTGAGTGAACAGATGGGGACGTTTGCAAGACAACAACCATCTGCACGAACTGTTCGACAACGTTTGCAGCAGCATGGACTATCAGCTCGGAGACCATGGCTGCGGTTACCCTTGACGCTGCATCACAGACAGAAGCGCCTGCGATGGTGTACTAAACGACGAACCTGTGTGCACGAATGGCGAAACGTGGTTTTTTCGGATGAATCCAGGTTCTGTTTACAGCATCTTGATAGTCGCATCCGTGTTTGGCGACATCGCGGTGAACGCACATTGGAAGCGTGTATTCGTCCTCGCCGTACTGGCGTATCACCCGGCGTGATGGTATGAGGTACCGTTGGTTACACGTCTCGGTCACCTCTTGTTCGGATTGACGGCACTTTCAACAGTGGACGTTATATTTCAGATGTGTAACGACCCGTGGCTCTACCCTTTTTCGATCCCTGCGAAACCCTACATTTCAGCAGGATAATGCACGACCGCATGTTGCAGGTACGGTACGGGCGTTTCTGGATACAGAAAATGTTCGACTGCTGCCCTGGCCAGCACATTTTCCATATCTCCCACCAATTGAAAACGTCTGGTCAATGGTGGCCAAGCAACTGACTCGTCACAATACGCCAGTCACTACTCTCGATGAACTGTGGTATCGTGTTGAAGCTGCATGTGCAACTGTACCTGTACACGCCATCTAAGCTCTGTTTGACTCAATGCCCAGGCGTATCAAGGCCGTTATTACGTCCAGGGCAGGTTGTTCTGGGTACTGATTTCTTAGGATCTATGCACCCAAATTGCGTGAAAATGTGATCACATGTCAGTTCTAGTATAATATATTTGTCCAATGAATACCCGTTGATCATCTGAATTTCTTCTTGGTGTAGCAATTTTAATGGCCAGTAGTGTAGAACTCACTACGAGTTTGTTTGGTGCATGTGTGAGCTTCCAACTGTATGTTTCTGTACGAAATTAAACCCAAAATTACCTCCCACTCTACAAAAAATGTACCCACTACCAAATCTGTGTACACACAAACTGTTATTAAACTTAAACTCGTATGCTGAACTTTGACTACACAGATCCTAATTTAAATTGAAATATAACTCGTCTAAATACAACTTATCTTTATATTAAATGTGCAATAAGTCAACTGAAGTAAAACAATTATCTGGCCCTAATAAAAATTTCCACTTACCTCACTTCTTTACAACATTGTTGCAGATTTCTCTAAAGCACGACAGGAAACAGGAAGCAGGCAGCGACTAAGGTGGATTTCTATTTTTTAATAAAACTTTCAAGCAATATTTAAACTGTTGCATATCATATGGTGCAATGTGTCAATGCGTAATGATAAACCACCTGCAAACAGTGGGCTCGGGGGAGTAACTATTCCTATGAAATGATATTCCAAGACAACGATTTTAGAATGAAGTATGTATTCAAAAATACAGACTAAACTGTCGCGTGATCTTCACACACAAAGTTGGTCTGAACAATACTATGCTTAACAAAGTGAACAATGTTTTGAAAAGAGTACAATGTTAACAGAGAATTTCTATAAAAACCAAACAGCTTGATCAGCTGATATCTTAACGCATGTGTCAGGGAAGTGGGGTGGTCTTTCTCTCAGCTCTGAGTAAGTTAACTAGCAGACTAATTATTCCGACGAACTAGCTGCGCAGTGCCGCAGTCTTACCTTAAACTTCTTCTCTTCAAAAATAATAACATTATTCAAAACTTTTCGTCTTCCAATATACACATCACATTCATCCTTGCTGTGCTTCAGAATCAGTCTTTCTTCATCTAACAGATACAGCATGTTGAATACGTCCATCACCTACCACACTTCGCCGCGCGGGATTAACCGACCGGTCTTGGGTGTTGCAGTCACGGGCTGTGCAGTTGGTGCCGGCAGAGGTTCGAGTCCCCCCTCGGGGATGGGTGTGTGTGTGTGTGTCCTTAGAATAATTTTGGTTAAGTAGTGTGTAAGCTTAGGGCTGATGACTTTAGCAGTTAAGTCCAGTAAGATTCCACACCCATTTGAACATTTTGAACATACCACACTTCAAGTAAGAATGTATCAGGCTGCGCAGAGGCAAAGCCTGCGCCACGACAAGACCAAAGATTGTTTACCAGTAACGTAACTTGCTCGCTCTCTCTGACGTGCACATCGATAACTTACGAAAATCAAAATGGCATACCCATCTTCCACATAATGGGTCGTACATTGTGTGATCTTAAGCGTTCCCGGCGAATCAGCTGTATGTATCGCTCTCGAGTGTCCAGCCATATGCAGTCGTCCACGAAACACAACATATCGACAGTGTACCTTGCTATTATATTCATCTGGTTCCTGCAAAAAGAGCGTTCAGAGCGAACGCGATCGCCGAATATTGGGTGCGAGCTCAGATACCTCAGTGCTTCCGCCCCTTCCCCCCACCCCTTCCCACCCCTACCCGCCCTCCCTTCTCGACGGGCGCAGAAGTAGTTCACGGCCGAGGTTTCTTTTTATTTCATTTCATTTGGTTTCAAGCAGAGCCTGTTTTACCAGATACAATTCTTTCTCATAATGATACAAGCAGGAATTTAAATTTTTAAAGTCGATCAATAATTATATGAAAAATTGTAAACCAAATTTATGTCGTACCTGCAAGTAAACTGCAACTGGGCTCGGATGACCCTTTCAGCAGCTTACCCGTACAGATCACTTTCCTAGCATTGTTTTAACCGAACATTAAGAATTACATCGAAGAAAACGATTTATTGACACATAGCACGGATTAAGAAGATATCGTTCTTGTGAAACACAACTTGCTCTTTATATGAGGTGCATTCAAGTTCTAAGAGCTCCGATTTTTTTTCTATTTAACTACGCATCCGAAGTCGATGAAACTGGCGTTACTTCTCGACGTAATCGCCCTGCAGACGTACAAATTTTTCACAACGCTGACGCTATGATTCCATGGCAGCAGCGAAGGCTTCTTTAGGAGTCTGTTTTGACCACTGAAAAATCGCTGAGGCAATAGCAGCACGGCTGGTGAATGTGCGGCCACGGAGAGTGTCTTTTATTGTTGGAAAAAGCCAAAAGTCACTAGGAGCCAGGTCAGGTGAGTAGGGAGCATGAGGAATCACTTCAAAGTTGTTATCACGAAGAAACTGTTGCGTAACGTTAGGTCGATGTGCGGGTGCGTTGTCTCGGTGAAACAGCACACGCGCAGCCCTTCCCGGACGTTTTCGTTGCAGTGCAGGAAGGAATTTGTTCTTCAAAACATTTTCGTAGAATGCACCTGTTACCGTAGTGCCCTTTGGAACGCAATGGGTAAGGATTACGCCCTCGCTGTCCCAGAACATGGACACCATCATTTTTTCAGCACTGGCGGTTACCCGAAATTTTTTTGGTGGCGGTGAATCTGTGTGCTTCCATTGAGCTGACTGGCGCTTTGTTTCTGGATTGAAAAATGGCATCCACGTCTCATCCATTGTCACAACCGACGAAAAGAAAGTCCCATTCGTGCTGTCGTTGCGCGTCAACATTGCTTGGCAACATGCCACACGGGCAGCCATGTGGTCGTCCGTCAGCATTCGTGGCACCCACATGGATGACACTTTTCGCATTTTCAGGTCGTCATGCAGGATTGTGTGCACAGAACCCACAGAAATGCCAACTCTGGAGGCGATATGTTCAACAGTCATTCGGCGATCCCCCAAAACAATTGTCTCCACTTTCTCGATCATGTCGTCAGACTGACTTGTGCGAGCTCGAGGTTGTTTCGGTTTGTTGTCACACGATGTTCTGCATTCATTAAACTGTTGCACCCATGAACGCACTTTCGACACATCCATAACTCCATCACCACATGTCTCCTTCAACTGTCGATGAATTTCAATTGGTTTCACACTACGCAAATTCAGAAAACGAATGATTGCACGCTGTTCAAGTAAGGAAAACGTCGCCATTTTAAGTATTTAAAACAGTTCTCATTCTCGCTGCTGGCGGTAAAATTCCATCTGCCGTACGGTGCTGCCATCTCTGGGACGTATTGACAATGAACGCGGCCTCATTTTAAAACAATGCACATGTTTCTATCTCTTTCCAGTCCAGAGAAAAAAAATCGGAGGCCTTAGAACTTGAATGCACCTCGTACTCATGAAGTAATGAGTGCTATCGACATGAGATGTCAGATTTATTCTATAATTGCAGATTTCCAGAAGGCTTTCGACACCGTTCCTCACAAGCATCTTCTAACCAAACTGCATGCCTATGGTATATCGCCTCAGTTGTGCGACTGAATTCGTGATTTCCTGTCAGAACGGTCACAGTTAGTAGTAATAGACGGAAAGTCATATAGTAACACAGAAGTAATATTCGGCGTTCCCCAAGGAAGTGTTATAGGCCCTCTATTGTTCCTGATCTACATTAACGACACAGGAGACAATCTGAATAGCTCTCTTAGATTGTTTGTAGATCATGCTGTCATTTACCGTCTCTTAAAGTCATTAGATGACCAAAACGAATTGCAAAATGATTTAGGTAAGACATCTGTCTGGTGCGAAAAGTGGCAATTGACCCTGAATAAAGAAAAGTGTGAAGTTGTTCACATGAGTACTAAAGGAAATCTCCTATATTTCGATTACGCGATAAGTCACACAAATCTGAGGGCCGTAAATTCAACTAAATACTTAGGAATTACAACTACAAATTACCTAAATTAGAACGATCACATAGATAATATTGTGGGTAGAGCAAATCAAAGACTGCGATTCATTGGCAGAACACTTAGAAGGTACAACAGGTCTACTAAAGAGACTGCTTACACCACGCTTGTCCGCCCTATTCAGTAGTATTTCTGTGCGGTGTGGGATCTGCATCAGGTGGGACTGACGGATGACATCGGAAAAGTTCAAAGAAGGACAGCTCGTTTTGTATCATCGCGAAATAGGGGAGAGTGTACCACAGACATGATACGTGAATAGGAGCGGCAATCATTAAAACAAAGGCGTTTTTTGTTGCGACGGGATCTTCTCATGAAATTTCAATCACCAGTTTTCTCCTCCGAATGTGAAAACATTCTGTTGGCACCCACCTACATAGGGAGAAATGATCATCACGATATAATAAAATAAATCAGGACTCGCACAGAAAAATTTAAGTGCTCGTTTTCCCGTACCCCGTTCGAGAGTGAAATGGTAGAGAGAGACAGCTTGAAGGTGGTTCATCGAACCCTCTGCCAAGCAGTTTATTGTGAATAGCAGAGTAATCACGTAGATGTAGATGTAGAAGTGAACAGTAGATATTTTATGAAGTAACGACTAACATTTCGTGTTGAGGGTGTCTTTGAATGACTGTAAAACTTATGGTTCTGGACCTGATGGCCGATAGAAACATTCCATACGAGTTTCCTGTCAGATTCATTTTATAGCTCGCTGGATCTAATCTTACGTCTTGTTTCTATTAGCGCACCATCTCTGCAGAACCAAATATAATTTTCTGATACAATTGCCACCTAGTTTTTCGAAAATTACCCTCCTTGTCACTCCAGGTTTGGAACCCTCCATCAGTTCCTGTTATGACAGGCGAAGTACTTTATTCTGGGAGTGACGTGAGGTTTATGAAAATGGCTCTGAGCACTATAGGACTTAACTTCTGAGGTCATCAGTCCCCTAGAACTTAGAACTACTTAAACCTAAATAACCGAAGGACATCACACATATCCATGCCCGAGGCAGGATTCGAACCTGCGACCGTAGCGGTCGCGCGGTTCCAGCCTAGAACGGCTCGGCCACTCCGTGAGGTTTATGACTTTGCTCTAAATGCTTCGACAGTTCGTAAAGCGGCAGTAGCGTTTTGTAATGTGAATCGCATTTCTTGCTACAGAATGTGGATTGGAGGCCGATCAGACCCTTAACGTCCTCTTACAACTAACACGAAAACAATCACACGTAGCAGGAGTACCCAGCTTTAACTTGTGTTATCAAAGAAATGTTTCAAATTAGGAAATATGATTTACTCAGAGCTGACTGAGGAGAAATCAACAATTTCAGTGAAGCCTGACAACAATAAACTTGCAACCCCCCAGCGGGCTCGCCTGCCTTTGGCGGGTTCGTGCTTGGTGCTACAATGCTGCCTTTCCTATGAGGTAGCTCGATCATGCTCTCAGTTCATCCAGATCCTCCGCCCCAGGACCAGGCGCCATCCACATTCAGGTGTTGCAGCACCTTTCTCTTGCGGGAAAGCACTTTCTGCTTAACACGTACAACCGCATCTGGGCAGAGGGCCGATTTCCTGGACGCTGGCGTGAAGCCACCGTCATACCCATACCTAATTGCGATAAGGACAAAAACCTTCGTTTTAGCTACTACCCCAGATCTCTTACCAGCTGAGTTTGCAAGGTGATGGAATGCATGATTCATGCCCGGGTGGTATGGTGGCTCGAGTCACGCAGTTTACTGACAAATGCACAGTGTGGATTTCGAGTGCGGCGTTCTGCAGTTGACCATCTCGTTACTTTGTCCACCATGTCATCAATGGTTTTCTGCAGAAATCCCAGACTGTGGCCGCTTCTATCGATTTGGAGAAGGCCTATAACACCTGCTGGAGAACTGGCATTCTCCGTACTCTTTACACCTCTTTACAAATGGGGCTTCTGTGGCCACATCCCTGTTTCCTTCAGGAATTTTTAAAATAATGAATTTTCAGGGTGCATGTGGATTTTGCCTTGTAGGACACCTTTATCCAGGAACACTGTGTGCCTCAGGATTCCTTCCCGAGCGTCGTCCTCTTTGCTATCGCCATTAACCCTATAATGGCCTGTCTCCCACTGGGCATCTCCGGCTCCCTTTTTGTTGGCAAATTTGCCATCTATTGCAGATCTCCACAGACCTGTCTCACTGAGCGGCGTCTTCATCGGTATCTTGATCGTCTTCACTTCTGGACATCGACAATGGCTTTCGCTTTTCCACTGACAAAACGGCCTGTATGAATTTTTGGCGACGCAAGTGGTTTTTTCCACCATCTTTACGTCTTGGGCCTGTTGCCCTTCAGTTCGTTGAAATTACGAAATTCCTGGGGCTCATGCTCAATAGGATGTCCCTTACCTGGCAGCCCACTGTACACGGTCCCCCAATGTCCTACATGTCCTTAATCGTACTTCGCCGGCCGCGGTGGTCTAGCGGTTCTGGCGCTGCAGTCCGGAACCGCGGGACTGCTATGGTCGCAGGTTCGAATCCTGCCTCGGGCATGGATGTGTGTGATGTCCTTAGGTTAGTTAGGTTTAAGTAGTTCTAAGTTCTAGTGGACTGGTGACCTCAGAAGTTAAGTCCCATAGTGCTCAGAGCCATTTGAACCATTTTTGGTCTTCAGATTAGTATCATATGTATCACATAATGCGAAATCAGTAAATTTTTAAAATCAATTTAGTGTCAATAGTAGTAATTAGTAACGAACACAAAACTGTGTACTCAAAATTCGTATTTACTGTCTTGCATAATTAGTACTAAATCTGTTCACAATTTCTAACAGTTTGAGTTTCACAGTTAACAGCTGATCTGGTAATTAATTCCACTGAAATCACTCAAAATTAGTCTGTATTAGCCACTTTTGCTGGAAGAAGGTTCTCTACAGTTATCACCACATCCCACATTTCGGTCGCCACCCATGCTCCCTTGTCTTCTTCTATTTCTCTTTCTTTCATGGCGTCCTTTGCCCCATCTAACCAGGCAACCATCGTTCTTACTCTTCTCCTTCTTCCCTGGGGAAGGCACACCAAGGTCTTCTATGGCCATATGCCATGTATCATTCGCATTGCATGTCCATAGGAGGCGAACTGCCGTTTTTCTGTTTTATCTGTGTTGCTTTCTTGAGTCTGGATCATGTTCTTAATCTTTGTATTTGTTATGTTGCCTCGCCGAAGTATTCTACACGATCTTCTATGATACTCAATTTCTACAACTCTGTTTTTATTTTTTTCCCATAAGCACTTAGCACTCGCAACCATAGGTCGTTATAGGCTCTACACTACTTGCATAGAGCGTCTTCTATACTTTCCAACTGATTTAAGAAGACCATAACAGGAGGTTCAGCTTCCTGATTGCTGTCTTCTCATGGACAACTCTTTGCTGTATTTCCCACTTAATTGTTTCGTCTTCCGTTAAGCTATTACCCAAATATTTAACATTTATTTTGCCTTGATGTGCTGGCCCTATACCATTATTTTCCTACACTGCTTAAGCATTCAGTCTTTCGTAAATTTATTTTCAATAACCACTTATGATATTCTTCAAATTCTTTTAATAAAATTGTTAGCCAGCTGTAATGAGGTCGTTCAGTATAATTCACTCTGTGACAGTATATTTCGTACCTTTGGTATGGATTTTCCGTGAAATTACAGATGGAAACAAGAGGAGTCAAACGCTAGATAGACAACAGTCATTGATGCCAGTACAGCAGGCTAGTAATTTATTCATGTGTGGACAAACCGAAATCCTGAGATCGAGCTGACTTTACAGAACGTTACTTCGCTGTTGAGCAGTTCAGTGCATTGTCGAGGTCCACAAGGAAGTTTATGCTGCTGTCACATTTACTGATAATTCTCTCGCAACATTTCGTGGGTATCTGCAATCTGTGTACCGTATTGGCTACCTTAATAAAATCACTATTTTCAACCGTCCACCGACATTCACGAATTCTGACTCACGCATGCTACCGGTTACTGAATGACAACTTCTTACTGTTCGTCTCCGTGTTAAATATACATATTTGATCCACGTAGTGTAGCTCTCTCTCTCTCTCTCTCTCTCTCTCTCTGAAGTGTACTTTTCTTCTTCGTCATTGTCTTCTCCAGTTCAGCCGTGGGGTCGGTATTGTTATATGGGGTTGTGGCAGTGTTAGTGAGTCAGTGGCCGGATGACCTCCTGGGACGGGATGTGTGTAGCCTACCTGCCTTCACCTAGAGTAGATCTCATGGTCGAGCGTAAGATCGTACTCTGTTTGCCCATCGAGTATTGAGGCGCTACGTGTACACCAACTCCATACTTACTTAGCTGGGTGTGGGAGAAACCGCCTCAAAACCGCGTACCCGCTGGCCGCTTCATCGAACCTCGTCGTTACACCGGCGAATGGATTAGATGTAGAGTCGGCACGATTCCCTGAATCCCGGAAGCGGCGCCTTAACGCGCTCGGCAATCTACTCGCGTCACGCTACACATTCTACTCTTTTCACATTATTTAATACAGTAACTGAAATTTTATCGTTGAAGCGTAATAAAAAACTATAACTTTGCACAGACAACACAAAATTTGAAATAGTTTTTCCACCTGACACTAACAGATGGCGCTGATAGCTACTTTCACCAATATTGGTGCATATACTGAATTAATTCAAAGTAAATTACTTAACTGAAAGTAATATAATACAATATAAGATCCAATTACAAACATTAAAAAACTATATTTCTGGGTACATTCTGCAATCGCTGTGCTACAGGGAAGAAAATAGGATACTCACACTTAGCAATTAAACCTGTAAGCTAGTGGCAGTATATCTAGCAACGCTACTGAACTGTGAGAAACCGACAGAATTCCATGATAATATTCCAAATGAAAATTCAAAACGACCAAGTATCGTAGTCATTAAAAGTTACATCAAACAATTGAAACACAAGGAAGCCCCACGCGAATATAGCCTCAAAGCAGAAGTTTAAAAACTATTGGAGATCTATGTATCACAATTGTACAAGGAAAACTAGATAACGACAGGGACACAGATATAGAAAACTGGACGGTTGCGTTTATTCACTCAATTCATAAAAAAGGGGACAAAACAGATAAAAATTAAGAGGAATTTCATTACTATACTTAGAATACAAAATCTTACCGATTACTGGATGTAGAAGAAACAGGTCCTCTCCAGACCTCAAACAAATAATTAGGTGTGTGAAAATATCAGATAAAAATAGTGATAATATTCGTTGATTTTAAAAGTGCTTATGGTCCGATAGACAGACTCCCTCCTCAAAACTTTGAAGGACTTTGCAATAAACAGGAAAACTCTTGAAATGACTGAACGAGCTCTTACAAACACACTATCTAATGTCAGGTTTCTTGGAACAGCTTGACATAGTATGTAAAGTTAAATTTCTTGGGACAACTTCTTGCCCCTTCCAAACTGCATCACGAGTCAAACAAGGAGAGAATCTGTCACCACTACTATTCAATAATCTGCTGGCAAAAGTTGTAAGAGATGGAAAATAAAGGAAGAAAAACGAAAAGTTAACAACTACACAAACCTGGGTCGATGGAAGGAACAATAAATTGTTTGGCCTTTGCAATCGCTATCGTAATAATAGATGGAACCTTAGAGAATGCAAATAAAAGACTAGAACCACTAAAGGAGACAGCTGAAAAGGCAAGTCTAAAAACATGATTTGAAAAGACAGAATACACACAAAGAAATTTAAGACCCAAAAATATAGGAAACATCAATAAAACCGACAACTTTCAATATCTGGGTGAAAATATAAACATAAAAAGTGAAAAATAAAATCAGAACTAAAAAAATGAAAAAAGAGCATAGATGAAAGTGAGAAATCTGCACAACAAAAATGTTTTTTCTAAATATTTTGAATTAAGGGGTTAAGTTGTGAAACCAGAAGTCCTCAATGGTCAGAAACACTACTTTTATCTGGATGCAAGATGGATTTACAAGATTTAAAAAAGACAGACAAAAGAATCTGCGAAAAATATTAGGTCCAATCAGGAACATAGGTGGAAGTTAGATTTTGAGACCACATAAGGAAGAATACTCTTTTTGCCCTAAAATAGCAAATATCTGAAAAAGACGTGTTACACTGTACGGACATCTAGAGAAAATGAAGAACGACGTATTACCAAAGAGAATCCACATATTGCTTCTAAATAGGAAAACAGACGAAGAAAATGGGCGTGAAGGCCAGACAAAAAAGGACTTAGAAGAAATGCAGATTGAACAGAAGACTTACTCGACAGAGACAAATTCAGACTGGAGGTCAAGAAATTCATAGGGTTTCAGGAAGGTGAGACGGACAGAAAAACAACTGGAGTCAAATGGTCAGATGAGAGGAAACGAGCTTATTCTAAGAAAACTAAAGAGTTTGGAAAACGATGAAGGAAAAGAGAAATACCTCAACCAAGATAAAAAATGAGTCAACAGCTGCACAACAACACCTTTATTTGGTTCTCTTTATCGGTTTCGACACTTTAAACTGTAATCTTCAGAAATGAAATTGGCTCCGATCATTGTGAAACGGGGCGTCTTGGTCGCTCACCGTCCATAAAACAACAACCACCAGTCCACCTACCTGGATAGGAGTCAGGTTGTCTGCCCCTTCATTCTGCGATGGTGGATACTGGTTTAGCTGAGAAAAACAGCGTTAACGAAAATTCGACTAAATACCTACCACGCAAAGGCCACGTAACTCCAGTCCATGGGCAGTACCTGAAAGTAAGTTAAACAATCGAACGTTCGGGATTGCATGAGTCGTTTGAAAAAATTACAAATTTCCTTTTACTTGGTTTATTGTCTTAAAACAAGTAAAATCGCTATCAAGTCCGTATTTAATGTACCGACATCAATTATGCTATGTCACTGAAAGGCTCTTTAACAAGTTCACACCAAAAAGCAGCTAGCAGATATTTAGTCCGACCCGATACTTTGAATGTTCTAAACAGTCACTGACCCACGACCACTTGCGATTAACACATTCAATCGTTCAGTCGGCTTCTTACAAGGAAGTTCTAGCGATAATGTGTCGTAATCTGCTCGAAACACGCCACGCGGTGCTTATGTACGACTTGAAATGTTCACACGCGAATATCTCCTAAAATAAACCACTCGCAAAGTTCAAACTTTCACAAAATACTCAACACTGCAGTCGCTTTTCGTCAGCGATACGAGAACCGATGAAACGCGCGAATTTCCTCATTTTGGTACAAATGTGGTCAGCGCGATTTAACATTAGGCTAGGCGCAAATTGAGACGCGTATAGCGCGTGTGGCGCGACGTAGCGCAGCGCGCGTTTTTGTAACATCGCAAGTTCAAATGGGACCGCACAAATTGCGACGCAACTGGGACGCGACACGCGCCTGCGCCAGGTCGCGCGGCGTAGTGGTTGAGGCACAGTTTCTCGCGCCGCGCGTCGCGCGTGCCTCGCTAGCACCGTGGGAAATTTGAGGCGGGGAGCGGAAAAGTAGCCCGGCCATGTGCTCACTTCGGAACGGCGCATATCAGCAGTGGTAGCATTACCCATACGATAAATTTTGCCTTACTGTGTACTGAATTTTATTGCCTTTGGGTAGTGTTTCGTTTTTCGCCATTTAAACGCTCCAGCTTTCTTCGTTAGCACGTTATACTTTTCTGTTATTTATATCTGCATAGTTTTGTTTTGTTTTTCTTCTGTCAAGAAAAATGTATACTTCAGTAACTGATGAGCCATTGGCCGCTGGAATTGCACCATATGCCTCCGCGATGTTTTCAGATCGCAAGAAGGGACAGAGGGTAGTGAATAAGGAAGCAAGAAATACAGGGTGATTCAAAAAGAATACCACAACTTTAAAAATGTGTATTTAATGAAAGAAACATAATATAACCTTCTGTTATACATCATTACAAAGAGTATTGAAAAAAGTTTTTTTTCACTCAAATACCAGTTCAGAGATGATCAATATGGTCCCCTCCAGACACTCGAGCAATATCAACCCGATACTCCAACTCGTTCCACACTCTCTGTAGCATATCAGGCGTAACAGTTTGGATAGCTGCTGTTATTTCTCGTTTCAAATCATCAATGGTGGCTGGGAGAGGTGGCCGAAACACCATATCCTTAACATACCCCCATAAGTAAAAATCGCAGGGGGTAAGATCAGGGCTTCTTGGAGGCCAGTGATGAAGTGCTCTGTCACGGGCTGCCTGGCGGCCGATCCATCGCCTCGGGTTGTCGACGTTCAGGTAGTTACGGACAGATAAGTGCCAATGTGGTGGCGCTCCATCCATGATTGTGGAATTTGCAGCTCTCTGCTAGCTCTGCGAGTCGATTTTCCTGGGCTGCGAACAAATGCTTGCTGGATGCGTGCTACATTTTCACCACTCGTTCTCGGCCGTCCAGAACTTTTCCCTTTGCACAAACACCCATTCTCTGTAAACTGTTTATACCAACGTTTAATACACCACCTATCAGCAGGTTTAACACCATACTTCGTTCGAAATGCACGCTGAACAACTGTCGTCGATTCACTTCTGCCGTACTCAATAACACAAAAAGCTTTCTGTTGAGCGGTCGCCATCTTAGCATCAACTGACGCTGACGCCTAGTCAACAGCGCCTCAAGCGAACAAATGTACAACTAAAATGAAACTTTATAGCTCCCTTAATTCGCCGACAGATAGTGCTTAGCTCTGCCTTTTGTCGTTGCAGAGTTTTAAATTCCTAAAGTTGTGGTATTCTTTTTGAATCACCCTGTATTATAAAATCATGTGGTTAAGAATCAAGGCAGGAAAGCAAAGCAAGGTTATATTCTCGCTGCCTAGTAAGCTAGCGTATCTGTACGATCTGTTACAAGAATTTAGAAAGGGATAATCTCCACAGGTGTGATCCCTTTGTGCTTGTCGTAAAAAGCGTCCAAGATCTAAAGTATAGAAGTTTCACTGTGATTACTCTGATATGGATGTAATAATGTAATACGACACACTGTATTACATGCATGTGAACAACATATTTCCATTGCAAGCTAGAAACAGTCTAAAAGCAGTCACAAATAACAATGTTTTAATTGGTTCGCCTTGATGAGAAAAAGCATTTCAATTGTTGCATGGACATTATCAGCATTAATAAACTAATTATACAACAACAGGCTACACAAATGAAGAAAATAGTCGGTATTATTACGAAAGTAGGAATATCCTAAAAGAGTGTTATGATTAGATATATTTAATTTGTTGAAATGTGCTGCTGACAAAGGCAGATCTACTTTCATGACAATGTTTTTCGAACTCCATCTCACAAGGCACACATGGCTAGCGTGTGGAATCCTGTCGCGCGCATTATCCTTCGCTGCTGACAATACACTTACCATTGTGTTGTGCGACAGATCGATTGTTTATTTTCCTCAGTAACAGCTATTTTATTCACGATCACGCATTGTCAGTTTGGCAAGCCCTAGGTGAGTAAACAGTATCTGGCATGTGCCTATCATTCCGCCTGAAGGAACGCTCGTCATTATTTTAATACTGCTCGGATCAAGAGAAGGAATAAAATCCTTTGGTAAATTTCCATTCCAGTCGCTCAGTGTTAAAAATGCGATGGGTTACGGGGATTCCACCAAAATTCCAACAGAATTGCCAATCTGTTTTTGTGTGAGTTGTTAACCTTTTCTCATTCGAAGAAGCATCACCATTTATGAGTAACGGCCACATCTCTCTTGGTGACTGGTTTAATTGTACATCCTTTGTCACAGTGTAATTTGCCAAACTCATCTCACAGCAGCTATTGAGACAGAATTCCGAAACGAAGGGCCTCATTAAACAAGTAATTGGCAATCACAGAGCTCAGTAGCTTACGAAAAACCTCATAGTATCGGTTTTATTTTCATACTAGGAAGCTCTTGTTTCGCTAGCTGTCGATAACTCTTAAAAAATTACAGTCACTGGAGTGAAATAAATAAAAAAAGAAGTACAAGTAGTGATATATCGCCATAGATAAGAAAGTTCCGTGTGTTTAATAATTGGAAAAACACTCTCCTCCTTGTGTGCTATCATTCGCCAAACTTTCGTTTCCATGTCTTTAGCGGTTTAGGAGATACGAGATGTGTTGCCAGTATTTCATTCTCGAGGGCGTGAGATCGGAAGTGGGCGCGCTACGTGGGATCCATTTTCTCGAGATCGGTGGCAGATAGAGATCTCCTCCCAAGGCTAAACAAAAATTCAGCATGTTAGCTAAATTTCATACGCAGCAACATATGGTGTGATACGCAACCAACGCAAAATCATAGCGACCCCTAATTTTCGTTGCAAACTTCTTGAGTTTTGCGTGGTGTCTTACTAAAATGTGTACATCACAGTAAGAATGGTCATTATCGAGGTGATCGGCACTTCGTCACGAAGCTGACATATAACGCTACAAGTAAGCCAAAAATCATATGTTTTCAGAGAATAGTTTCTGTAAAATCGTTTGAGAAAGATAAGAGGTCGCGCGCTTCGGTTCAGTCAGCGCAGAGCGTCGCCAGTCGGCGCGTGCGAAGTTTGGTGTACGCGTCGCAATATGCGCTGCACCCGCGCGACCCGTGCGACACGTGCGTGTCGCGCTGTAGTGTCGTGTCACGTCACACGTGCTATACGCGCCTCAATTTGGGCCTAGCCTAAGTGTTTACCAGAAGATGGCTCCCGAGCGACTACCTCGACTGCTAGATCTGAGGCACAAAGCTCTACCCAAACGCCGCGGGAAATGCTGAATTCCTATTGGCTAGTACGTTAAGCAGCCAATCAGATCATCCCGAGCACTTTTATACCTGCGGCATTTCTAATGTCAGGCAACCAGATTACCACAAGCAATTTAGACTAGAAATTTCTTAATTCCGAAACTAAATAAAATTTAATCAAAACAAAATACGGTCCCTTTCCACAAAATAAATTACTAATAAATTTAATATTCAACGCCCGTTCTGGCTGCCTTTTACAAAATCAAGCTCACTCGGACATACGTCACAAATTCCCCTATTGCACAACAACGTTCTCACGCATACATTTAGATAGTTTTAATAAAATATCGCATTCTCACTTTACATATATCCTCCATTCACTCTCTGTTTCTCCAAAGTACTTATACAACCAAAACACAACGAAATAATAATTTTTTCAAAGTTTTTTGAATTACATGAGAATTCTGTGGTAATGAAATTGAAGAAAATTCCAGAAAATTAGATTATATGAACCTATCCTCTTGGCTGCAGTTTTAATTGATGGTACACATGAATACATTACAGGCCCTAACTCGGTTTCACTATGCTAGCACGGTTATTGTGTGTTTAAGGTAAAAATTTGTATCTTCGAAATTATTGAAGTTATTGTTTAGAAATTTTAACATTACAGTTTTGTTATCAATAGAATTTGGTGTACTAAATATGAACAAGATTTATTAGTATTTAATAGTACTACTGAAGAGTTTGACAGAGCACTGAAAGACCTGAGTCGAAACAAGGCCCCGAGAGTAGACAACATTCCATTAGAACTACTGACGGCCTTGGGAGAGCCAGTCCTGACAAAACTCTACCATCTGGCGAGCAAGATGTACGAGATACGCGAAATACCCTCAGACTTCAAAAAGAATATAATAATTCCAATCCCAAAGAAAGCAGGTGTTGACAGATGTGAAAATTACCGAACTATCAGTTTAATAAGTCACAGCTGCAAAATACTAACGCGAATTCTTTACAGACGAATGGAAAAACTGGTAGAAGCCGACTTCGGGGAAGATCAGTTTGGATTCCGTAGAAATACTGGAACACGTGAGGCAATACTGACCTTACGACTTATCTTAGAAGAAAGATTAAGGAAAGGCAAACCTACGTTTCTAGCATTTGTAGACTTAGAGAGAACTTTTAACAATGTTGACTGGAATACTCTCTTTCAAATTCTAAAGGTGGCAGGGGTAAAATACAGGGAGCGAAAGGCTATTTACAATTTGTACAGATACCAGATGGCAGTTATAAGAGTCGAGGGGCATGAAAGGGAAGCAGTGGCTGGGAAGGGAGTGAGACAGGGTTGTAGACTCTCCCCGATATTATTCAATCTGTATATTGAGTGAGCAAGCAGTAAAGGAAACAAAAGAAAAATTCGGAGTAGGTATTAAAATCCATGGAGAAGAAATAAAAACTTTGAGGTTCTCCGATGACATTGTAATTCTGTCAGAGACAGCAAAGGACTTGGAAGAGCGGCTGAACGGAATGGACAGTGTCTTGAAAGGAGGATATAAGATGAACATCAACAAAAGCAAAACGAGGATAATGGAATGTAGTCGAATTAAGTCGAGTGATGCTGAGGGAATTAGATTAGGAAATGAGACACTTAAAGTTGTAAAGGAGTTTTGCTATTTGGGGAGCAAAATAACTGATTATGGTCGAAGTAGAGAGGATATAAAATGTAGACTGGCAATGGCAAGGAAAGCGTTTCCGAAGAAGAGAAATTTGTTAACATCGAGTATAGATTTAAGTGTCAGGAAGTCGTTTCTTGTATGGAGTGTAGCCATGTATGGAAGTGAAACATGGACGATAAATAGTTAGGACAAGAAGAGAATAGAAGCTATCGAAATGTGGTGCTACAGAAGAATGCTGAAGATTAGATGGGTAGATCACACAACTAATGAGGAGGTACTGAATAGAATTGGGGAGAAGAGGAGTTAGTAGCACAAGGTGACAAGAAGAAGGGACCGGTTTGTAGGATATGTTCTGAGGCATCAAGGGAATACCAATTTAGCATTGGAGGGCAGCGTGGAGGGTAAAAATCATAGAGGGAGACAAAGAGATGAATACACTAAACAGATTCAGAAGGATGTAGGGTGCAGTAGGTACAGGGAGATGAAGATAGCATGGAGAGCTGCATCAAACCATTCTCAGGACTGAAGACCACAACAACAACAACTTCAGATTCATAGAGAGTATGTGTAATGTATTGCACGCAGCACTGTACATCGCTCGCTCGGCCCAGTAGCCAACGTCAGCCGTGGCAGCGTGAGAACCAAACATCTGCTCTCCTCCCGGCTTCACCGCAAGCTAAGTTCTCAACACAAGACGACATCTCGTAATAATTTGCTACGTTACAGTTGGTGAGCCAACCTCAAAACAAGAATAGGATGGCTGTGTCCTTCGCCACGGAATCAATAAAATAGAGTGGCATCGCTAAAAATATGATATGTGCGGTGAGTAACAAACAATTACTGCTACTCGTCGCATATATCATACATTTTTAGCGATACCGTTCTGTTTTCTTGATTCTGTGGCGAAGGGCACTGCCGTTCGATTGTTGTTTTGAGGCTGGCTTACCAATGATCTGAGCCAATTACATTTCTAAAGATGACAGTTTAAACTGTAGAAACCGGTAAAGAGAAGCAAATAAAGGTTTTCTTGTGCGGCTGACGACTGACTTATCTTGTTGAAATATTCTGCAGCTGCTGAACTGCAGCTGTGAACAAAATCATAAAGAGAAATGCATGGTTATATTGACCTGGTGCTTAATCGGCCTGAAGAAAAATTTAAAAAATGAATATCAAAATAGAGAAAAATGAAATTGTACTTTAATGCATTGAACTTTACCATTTCTAGTTATTAGATACACTCCTGGAAATGGAAAAAAGAACACATTGACACCGGTGTGTCAGACCCACCATACTTGCTCCGGACACTGCGAGAGGGCTGTACAAGCAATGATCACACGCACGGCACAGCGGACACAACAGGAACCGCGGTGTTGGCCGTCGAATGGTGCTAGCTGCGCAGCATTTGCGCACCGCCGCCGTCAGTGTCAGCCAGTTTGCCGTGGCATACGGAGCTCCATCGCAGTCTTTAACACTGGTAGCATGCCGCGACAGCGTGGACGTGAACCGTATGTGCAGTTGACGGACTTTGAGCGAGGGCGTATAGTGGGCATGCGGGAGGCCGGGTGGACGTACCGCCGAATTGCTCAACACGTGGGGCGTGAGGTCTCAACAGTACATCGATGTTGTCGCCAGTGGTCGGCGGAAGGTGCACGTGGCCGTCGACCTGGGACCGGACCGCAGCGACGCACGGATGCACGCCAAGACCGTAGGATCCTACGCAGTGCCGTAGGGGACCGCACCGCCACTTCCCAGCAAATTAGGGACACTGTTGCTCCTGGGGTATCGGCGAGGACCATTCACAACCGTCGCGACAGGCGTGAATGGAGGGACGAATGGAGACGTGTCGTCTTCAGCGATGAGAGTCGCTTCTGCCTTGGTGCCAATGATGGTCGTATGCGTGTTTGGCGCCGTGCAGGTGAGCGCCACAATCAGGACTGCATACGACCGAGGCACACAGGGCCAACACCCGGCATCATGGTGTGGGGAGCGATCTCCTACACTGGCCGTACACCACTGGTGATCGTTGAGGGGACACTGAATAGTGCACGGTACATCCAAACCGTCATCGAACCCATCGTTCTACCATTCCTAGACCGGCAAGGGAACTTGCTGTTCCAACAGGACAATGCACGTCCGCATGTATCCCGTGCCACCCAACGTGCTCTAGAAGGTGTAAGTCAACTACCCTGGCCAGCAAGATCTCCGGATCTGTCCCCCATTGAGCATGTTTGGGACTGGATGAAGCGTCGTCTCACGCGGTCTGCACGTCCAGCACGAACGCTGGTCCAACTGAGGCGCCAGGTGGAAATGGCATGGCAAGCCGTTCCACAGGACTACATCCAGCATCTCTACGATCGTCTCCATGGGAGAATAGCAGCCTGCATTGCTGCGAAAGGTGGATATACACTGTACTAGTGCCGACATTGTGCATGCTCTGTTGCCTGTGTCTATGTGCCTGTGGTTCTGTCAGTGTGATCATGTGATGTATCTGACCCCAGGAATGTGTCAATAAAGTTTCCCCTTCCTGGGACAATGAATTCACGGTGTTCTTATTTCAATTTCCAGGAGTGTATATGATAACCCTGCCGCCGCGCTCCACAGTTGCTGGTCCGTTGTGGCGTGATACGTGTTTTCTCCTACGGCGCGTCTCCATCTCATGGCACGTACTTTCACCTTAGCTAAGGAAAGCCGACGTGCGTTCTCCACGTAACTCCTAGTATGCGAGTGGCCGTTGCTGGCACGCGGCGAGTACCTCACCTCACGGACTTGGGGCAGCTCTTCATAGTCTTCGGCTAACAGCGTAGCTGGACCCCTCTAGTCCACTTCACTGTTACTCCATCTTTGCAACCTTCTGGTCGGCTGTTTCCGCCATCGGTTTTTTTATAGAAATCTACACAATATTTACAAAATTTACGTTATATGCTGGTCTGGAGCTTTAGAATAACGTGGAATTTAGACAACTTATTTTCTCCGACATAAGTAATCAACGTGCCTTTTAGAGAACAATTAATATAGCGTTTCTGCTATTTACACTAAAACTTGAAAAACTTGTTAAAATGGTGCGTAAGTTTTGAACACTATATAAGTCTGCTGCCAAGAGATTGTTCCCTTTTCTTATATTCACTGACAGGATGCTTGCTTTCCTAATAAACACGTTAACATTGTTAAGTACATATAGGCCTATTACATGCGGGAAGATGTGCTGTGTAATCACTCTCGCATTTCCGTCAGTGTTACGTAAACATTTCAAGAGTTTTTTCTTTCATAATAATTTTTATTTAGCATTATTTGACATAGACCTTATAATTAACTTTTCCCCCGAGACACTGATGCCTCTTCTTTACCTACGATAATGATCGAAGCAGAAGAAATGAATGAATTCGGCCGCAGCACAAATTTTAAATAATTTCTTCTGCTTCGCTCGTTATTATTTGAAATATTCAAATAAAAAAAATTTATTAAAAAAAGTAAAATGACTAAGAACATAAAGCTACAAGGAAACAAAGCTGTAATACATACATTGTTTTTGCCTGTACAGGGTGTCCCATTTATCTTGACCACACTAAATAACTGTTTGTCCAGATGCAAGTTACAAATTGTTTCAAGCAAATGTTCTTTAACCGTCACGAGGAGATCAATCAGCACGATTGCCTTCGCTGCAGCTTTCTTTTTTACAAAGATATGTAAAGTGGTATGACTTTTTTTAAATGACACCCTGTATTGTGTATTCGGTAATTCATTTCCTCTCCTAAAGACCTATTCAAATATACTGTATATCACAGTGTACCATTCACTGAAACACAACGTTGTTAATTACATAGCACAACATTGGCTTTGAGCTCGGGATCACAAACTCGTCACTTGCTGGAGTTGTCAGAAAACAAATGAAAACCAAGTTAAAACAAAACACAAAATTGTGTTTGACTCTCCTGTACTATTGCCCAGGCGCTCAAAGTGGTGACCCTGGACACCGATACACTGGTGCAATCGTTGAATGAAAGAATTATTTACTGCTTCCAGCGTTG
The DNA here is from genome assembly GCF_023864275.1 of Schistocerca cancellata. NCBI lineage: Eukaryota > Metazoa > Arthropoda > Insecta > Orthoptera > Acrididae > Schistocerca > Schistocerca cancellata. The sequence continues at coordinate 191,374,989 of NC_064631.1, read as the reverse complement.
CCTGCTGAAGATAATTACAAGCAAGCACGATACGTTCCTGCATGTCCTCTGGAGTTGTTGGAATATCGCGATAGACAACGTCTTTAATGCATCCCCGGCAGGATACCTTCGGTTCAGAACACGACGTGCACACAAGGCAATATGTGCTCTACATCCATCGTGTTGATACCACATAAACATTCTGGTTCTTACCGGCTCTACATCCAGAAGAGGAGGAAGAATTCGTCTGAGGAAGTTGACATACGCTGTGCCGTTTAAACTACCCATTGGTGAAATAAGGGCCAATAACTGTAGTGCCGGCCGAAGCGGCCGCGCGGTTCTGGCGCTGCAGTCTGGAACCGCGAGACCGCTACGGTCGCAGGTTCGAATCCTGCCTCGGGCATGGATGTGTGTGATGTCCTTAGGTTAGTTAGGTTTAACTAGTTCTAAGTTCTAGGGGACTAATGACCTCAGCAGTTCAGTCCCATAGTGCTCAGAGCCAAGCCAATAATTGTAGTACCAAACATCCCACACCAGACGTTCACTCTCCATTGACGCTGATGTTCCACCTGTCTAAGCCATCGTGGGTTGTCGCATTCATTCATTCATTAATCCTTGTTCCATAGATCATGAATATGACATTTCGTAATGATGTGGAACGTGTCACTTTAACGCAAGTTTTCTTTACACAAACTAATTAATTAATTAATTTTTTTACAGTTACTACTTCATATCTCTTTCACATTCTAAAGGTGGCAGGGGTAAAATACAGGGAGCGAAAGGCTATTTACAATTTGTACAGAAACCAGGTGGCAGTTATAAGAGTCGAGGGACATGAAAAGGAAGCAGTGGTTGGGAAGGGAGTGAGACAGGGTTGTAGCCTCTCCCCAATGTTATTCAATCTGTATATTGAGCGAGCAGTAAAGGAAACAAAAGAAAAATTTGGTGTAGGTATTAAAACCCATGGATAAGAAATAAAAACTTTGAGGTTTGCCGATGACATTGTAATTCTGTCAGAGAGAGCAAAGGACTTGGAAGAGCAGTTGAACGGAATGGACAGTGTCTTGAAAGGAGGATATCAGATGAACATCAACAAAAGCAAAACGAGGATAATGGAATGTAGTCGAATTAAGTCGAGTGATGCTGAGGGAATTAGATTAGGAAATGAGACACTTAAAGTAGTAAAGGAGTTTTGCTATTTGGGGAGCAAAATAACTGATGATGGTCGAAGTAGAGAGGATATAAAATGTAGACTGACAGTGGCAAGGAAAGCGTTTCTGAAGAAGAGAAATTTGTTAACATCGAGTATAGATTTAAGTGTCAGGAAGTCGTTTCTTAAAGTATTTGTATGGAGTGTAGCCATGTATGGAAGTGAAACATGGACGATAAATAGTTTGGACAAGAAGAGAATAGAAGCTTTCGAAATGTGGTGCTACAGAAGAATGCTGAAGATTAGATGGGTAGATCACATAACTAATGAGGAGGTATTGAATAGAATTGGGGAGAAGAGGAGTTAGTGGCACAAGTTGACAAGAAGAAGGGACCGGTTTGTAGGACATGTTCTGAGGCATCAGCGGATCACAAATTTAGCATTGGAGGGCAGTGTGGAGGGTAAAAATCGTAGAGGGAGACCAAGAGATGAATACAGTAAGCAAATTCAGAAGGATGTAGGTTGCAGTAAGTACTGGGAGATGAAGAAGCTTGCACAGGATAGAGTAGCATGGAGAGCTGCATCAAACCAGTCTCAGGACTGAAGACCACAACAACAACAACTTCATATCTAAGAATTCATCTGTTGAGTAGAAGGAGTTGTCATTAGTAAAGTCTTTTAATTTGCTTTTAAATGTTGGTTGGCTGTCTGTCAGATTTTTAATGCTATTTGGCAAATGACCAAAGATTTTTGTGGCAGCAGAATTCACACCTTTCTCTACCAAAGTGAGATTTAATCCAGAGTAGTGAATATCATCCTTTCTTCTAGTGTTGTAGCTATGTACTTCGCTGTTATTTTTGAATTGGGAAGGGTTATTAATGACAAATTTCATAAGTGAATATATGTATTGCGAAGGTACTGTGACTATCCTGAGTTCCTTAAATAAATGTCTGCAAGGTGATCTTGGGTGGGCTACAGCAATTATTCTGATTACACGCTTTTGTGCAATGAATACTTTCTCTCTTAATGACGAATTGCCACAAAATATGATGCCATATGAAAGTAGTGAATGAAAATAGGCATACTAGGCTAATTTACTGATATGTTTATTATCAAAATTTGCAATAGCCCTAATAGCACGTTCCATGTATTTATCTGTCCTTTGTTTGAGAAGGAACATTCATCGGTAAATAGAACATTGGACAAGAAGTTCGGGTTGGCGAGGATTTGCTGCTGTGCCCACTGACAGAACTGTACACGATTCTGGAAATCATTCACTTGCAATTTTTGATGTAGGTGTACATGCTAACTATGAAACCGGTGACGTGTCAGAATACGGTGTACACTGGTTTTAGGAATGCCAATCTCGTGTTCAAGCTTGCGTTGTTGTGGGTTAAAACTTCCCGTTTCCAGAAGCTTCGCAACAAGACGAGAAAACATCCGTCGGGAAGGTGGGTTCCTGTCAGGATATCGCTCTGTGTACAGTTACGCTGCCTGCGTAGCATTTCGCCTACCTTCAACAACAACAATAAAAGAAACGTTATGTCGATGCAGTTTGTAGAAAGAACAGCCTTTACTGTATGTCTATTCTACGCAACAGTAGTTAAAAGGACTAACCTACTGTACTAAATGTACCCATACATAAGAAAACAGTATTGCAATTACTGTTCTGCTAACTTACATTTCCCATAGATGAGTAGCATTTCTACCTTCTATTCTTTCGTGTACATTCTACTCACACAACTCTTCAACTGGCGATGGTTGACGGAATGACAGGTGTGCATTCTACTTATGTTTACACTTGTCCCCTGTCAACGTTAGCACGTGGATGTACTCTATTACCCCGAGTAGCTGCACTAAGCGCTGGGAGCGTCAACGACAATTTGTGTTATGTAATTAATAACGTTGTGTGTCAGTGAATGGTACACTGTGATACACTTTTGAATAGGTCTTTAGGAGAGGAAATGAATTACCGAATAAAAAAGACAGTGTGTCATTTAAAAAAGTCATACCGCTGCTCAAATCTCTGTAAAAAAACAAAGCTACAACGAAGGCAATCGTGTTGATTGATGTCCCCCTGACTGCTAAAGAACATTTGCTTGAAACATTTTGTAATTTGCATCTGGACAAACAGTTATTTAGGGTGGTCAAGATAAATGGGACACCCTATACATGCACATGACCATCATTGTTAGCTCATTTCTGTTTCGATTCCTGTTCCGCTTCCTATTACGAGTCCAGTCCTGTGACTGCTGTTATTGCTGTTGCTGCGACTGCTACTACTGGGTGTTGTGTAGAGTGAAGTACTGAAAATATACCAAGCTGTTTTAAAAAGTGCACCGATCATTTTACAAAAGTATTACCTTCGCCAAGTCGGCGTAATTTACATCATCCAAAGATATATTTCAGAGACTTGCATTTATTTAAAGAGAAATAAAAATAAATTATTTACTTATTAGAACGGAAGATTTGTGATATTTGACGTTAAATGGAGTTATCAAAGAAAAGTAAAAGCTGGAATTAACTGCACTTCTAGTATAAATATTTGCAAAAGCTAACAGTATCGACATCGACATTGAAAATTTCAGTATTGCAGACTACTCGTATTAGAATTTCTGGTCGGACGTAAACTTTGACCTAGCTGGAACATTTTTATAGCTTGTTAATGAATATTTATTGGTCTATGGAAAGAACAAAAGAAAACTAGGGAAGACAATAAACTTTGCAAGCCTATAATCAGAAATCAGAATCAATAGTGCAGGCCAGATCGCACCCTCTTCTGTCGTTCATTAGTATCACACGCAGTGGCTATAAACTACTTAAATTTAAACGAAGTGTTAGTTCTTAATCTTGTGTTCTTATAAGTGACCAGAGCATAATAACTGAACTGAAACTTCGTCGCGATGTTATTAAAATAAAACAAAACAAGCGCTAGCATACTCCGGCAACACTACGTGCGATTTACATCACGTACACACACACACGATGACGCCACAGTGCAAGAGAACAACGTATTAAAACAGCTACAGTCAAGACAAGGCCTCGACAACCAAGCACCAGCTTCATCTGTTATGTTCTTGCAAGAGCGCCCATCACTGAAATACAGACCTGCGTGAATGATCACTGTGTGTGTCCTACTGACCTGGCGGTTACGTATTGACTGGGAATAAGCCTTACGTTCGAACTGAACTGCCCAAAATGTTATACCGCACGAAAGTTCGTATGCAAAGTAAACCAATTGCAGCTAATTGCTAGTACTGATTAAAGATAACATTTTTCACTATAAAGGTAGCATCTTTTACCTCCTGCAGAAATTCCTCATCACAGGAAAGTGGTACCTTCTGTTTCGCTACGAGTGCCACGATTAGAAAGATGAGTGTCGTAGCTAAATAAGTCGTACTCGTACCGCGTTTTTTTTCTATTGGTGGTGGGCCTAATACACTCCTGGAAATGGAAAAAAGAACACATTGACACCGGTGTGTCAGACCCACCATACTTGCTCCGGACACTGCGAGAGGGCTGTACAAGCAATGATCACACGCACGGCACAGCGGACACACCAGGAACCGCGGTGTTGGCCGTCGAATGGCGCTAGCCGCGCAGCATTTGTGCACCGCCGCCGTCAGTGTCAGCCAGTTTGCCGTAGCATACGGAGCTCCATCGCAGTCTTTAACACTGGTAGCATGCCGCGACAGCGTGGACGTGAACCGTATGTGCAGTTGACGGACTTTGAGCGAGGGCGTATAGTGGGCATGCGGGAGGCCGGGTGGACGTACCGCCGAATTGCTCAACACGTGGGGCGTGAGGTCTCCACAGTACATCGATGTTGTCGCCAGTGGTCGGCGGAAGGTGCACGTGCCCGTCGACCTGGGACCTGACCGCAGCGACGCACGGATGCACGCCAAGACCGTAGGATCCTACGCAGTGCCGTAGGGGACCGCACCGCCACTTCCCAGCAAATTAGGGACACTGTTGCTCCTGGGGTATCGGCGAGGACCATTCGCAACCGTCTCCATGAAGCTGGGCTACGGTCCCGCACACCGTTAGGCCGTCTTCCGCTCACGCCCCAACATCGTGCAGCCCGCCTCCAGTGGCGTCGCGACAGGCGTGAATGGAGGGACGAATGGAGACGTGTCGTCTTCAGCGATGAGAGTCGCTTCTGCCTTGGTGCCAATGATGGTCGTATGCGTGTTTGGCGCCGTGCAGGTGAGCGCCACAATCAGGACTGCATACGACCGAGGCACACAGGGCCAACACCCGGCATCATGGTGTGGGGAGCGATCTCCTACACTGGCCGTACACCACTGGTGATCGTCTAGGGGACACTGAATAGTGCACGGTACATCCAAACCGTCATCGAACCCATCGTTCTACCATTCCTAGACCGGCAAGGGAACTTGCTGTTCCAACAGGACAATGCACGTCCGCATGCATCACGTGCCACCCAACGTGCTCTAGAAGGTGTAAGTCAACTACCCTGGCCAGCAAGATCTCCGGATCTGTCCCCCATTGAGCATGATTGGGACTGGATGAAGCGTCGTCTCACGCGGTCTGCACGTCCAGCACGAACGCTGGTCCAACTGAGGCGCCAGGTGGAAATGGCATGGCAAGCCGTTCCACGGGACTACATCCAGCATCTCTACGATGGTCTCCATGGGAGAATAGCAGCCTGCATTGCTGCGAAAGGTGGATATACACTGTACTAGTGCCGACATTGTGCATGCTCTGTTGCCTGTGTCTATGTGCCTGTGGTTCTGTCAGTGTGATCATGTGATGTATCTGACCCCAGGAATGTGTCAATAAAGTTTCCCCTTCCTGGGACAATGAATTCACGGTGTTCTTATTTCAATTTCCAGGAGTGTAGTTACAGGGGTTGGATGGAAATACGGAAACACCGCGAGAAATCTACATCTACATCTACTTTGATACTTCGCAAGCCACTATACGCCCACGGAGTACCACTACTAGTTATTTCCTTCCATGTTCCACTCGCAAATAGAGCGAGGAAAAAACGACTGTCTATATGCCTCCATATGAACCCTAATTTCTCTTATATTCGTGGTCCTTCGCGTAATGTATGTTGGTGGCGGTATAATTGCGCGGCAGTCATCTTCAAATGCCGGTTCTCTAAATTTTCTCAACAGCGTTGCTCGAAAACAACGTCGCCTTTCCTCCAGGGATTCCCATTTGAGTTCATGAAGCATCCCCGTAACACAAGGCTCCCAAACACTCGAGCAGTACTTAAGAATAGTTCGCGCCAGTGTCCTATATGGGTCTCCTTTACATGTGAACCACTCTTTCCTAAAATTCTCCCAATAAACCTAAGTCGACCATTCGCCTTCCCTACCACAGTTCTCACACGCTCGTTCGACGTCATTTCGCTTTGCATCGTTATGCCCAGATATTTAAACGACTTGACTGTGTCAAACGGGACTCTAAGTAATACCGTATCCGAACATATCAGCTTTGTTATTCCTACTCATCCACAGTAACTTACATTTCCCCGCATTTAGGACTATCTGTCATTCATCAAACCAACTGCAAATGTTATCTAAGTCGCCTTTAGTCTTCCTACAGTAGCTCAGCTTCGATATTTCACCATACACCACGGCATCATCAGCAGATTGCTGCTCACCCTATCCGCCAAATCATTTACGTGTATAGAGAACAACAGCGATCCTGTCACACTTTCCTGGGGCACTCCTGACGATACTCTTGTCTCCAATGAATACTCGCCGTCTAGGAAACATACTGGGTTCTATCACTTAAGAAGCCTTCGAGCCACTCACATACGAGGGCAGTTCAATAAGTAATGCAACACATTTTTTTTCTGAAACAGGGGTTGTTATATATAGCATTGAAATACACCAAGTTATTCCCCAATCTTTTAGCTACACAACACTATTTTTCAACGTAATCTCCATTCAATGCTACGGCCTTACGCCACCTTGAAATGAGGGCCTGTATGCCTGCACGGTACCATTCCACTGGTCGATGTCGGAGCCAACGTCGTACTGCATCAATAACTTCTTCATCATCCGCGTAGTGCCTCCCACGGATTGCGTCCTTCATTTGGCCAAACATATGGAAATCCGACGGTGCGAGATCGGGGCTGTAGGGTGCATGAGGAAGAACAGTCCACTGAAGTTTTGTGAGCTCCTCTCGGGTGCGAAGACTTGTGTGTGGTCTTGCGTTGTCATGAAGAAGGAGAAGTTCGTTCAGATTTTTGTGCCTACGAACACGCTGAGGTCGTTTCTTCAATTTCTGAAGAGTAGCACAATACACTTCAGAGTTGATCGTTTGACCATGGGGAAGGACATCGAACAGAATAAACCCTTCAGCGTCCCAGAAGACTGTAACCATGACTTTACCGGCTGAGGGTATGGCTTTAAACTTTTTCTTGGTAGGGGAGTGGGTGTGGCGCCACTCCATTGATTGCCGTTTTGTTTCAGGTTCGAAGTGATGAACCCATGTTTCATCGCCTGTAACAATCTTGGACAAGAAATTGTCACCCTCAGCCACATGACGAGCAAGCAATTCCGCACAGATGGTTCTCCTTTGCTCTTTATGGTGTTCGGTTAGACAACGGGAACAAACCTTTGAATATCCCAACTGGTGAACAATTGTGACAGCACTACCAACAGAGATGTCAAGTTGAGCACTGAGTTGTTTGATGGTGATCCGTCGATCATCTCGAACGAGTGTGTTCGCACGCTCCGCTATTGCAGGAGTCACAGCTGTGCACGGCCGGCCCGCACGTGGGAGATCAGACAGTCTTGCTTGACCTTGCGGCGATGATGACACACGCTTTGCCCAACGACTCACCGTGCTTTTGTCCACTGCCAGATCACCGTAGACATTCTGCAAGCGCCTATGAATATCTGAGATGCCCTGGTTTTCCGCCAATAGAAACTCGATCACTGCCCGTTGTTTGCAACGCACATCCGTTACAGACGCCATTTTAACAGCTCCGTACAGCGCTGCCACCTGTCGGAAGTCAATGAAACTATACGAGACGAAGCGGGAATGTTTGAAAATATTCCACAAGAAATTTCCGGTTTTTTCAACCAAAATTGGCCGAGAAAAAAAATGTGTTGCATTACTTATTGAACTGCCCTCGTACTAGTGAACTTATTCCATATAGTGAACTTATTCCATATAGTCATACCTTCGTTAACAGCCTGCAATGGGGCACCGTGTCAAATGCTTTCCGGAAATCTAGAAATATGGAATTTGCCTGCTGCCTTTCATCCATAATTCGCAGTATATCGTATGAGAAAAGGGCAAGCTGAGTTTCGCACGAGCGATGCTTTCTAAAACCACACTGATTCGTGGACATAAGCATCTCAATCTCAAGAGAGATATGTTCAAGGATTCTGCAGTAAATAGGAGACAGTGATATTGGTCTGTAATTTTGCGCGTCCGTTCTTCTACCCTTCTTATATACTGGAGTCAGTTTTTCCAGTCGCTTGGGACTTTGTGCTGGCGAGAGACTCACGATAAATGCAATCTAGGTAAGGAGTCAGTTCCGTTGAGTATTCTTTATAAACTAGACCTGGTGACTCATTGCTTTGAAATCATTGTTGTTCTTCTACACCAGGGATGCTTATTACTATGTCGTCCATACGCGAGTTTATCCGGAGGTCAAATGACGGTATGTCTGTGCGATTCTCCTGTGTGAACGATTTCTTGAGCGCGAAATTTAAAACTTCGGCTTTCATTTTGCTATCTTCAACTGCCACACCAGACTGGTCAACAACGGACCGAATGGAAGTCTTAGCGATTGTACATACGACCAGAATTTCCTCGGGTTCTCTGCCAAATCTTCTGTTGTGAGGGTGGTAGTTGCATGCTTCGCGCAGAGATCTTTTCACAGACGCACGAATCTCTACTAACCTTCGCTTCTCATTTGTGCGTTCCCTTTTGAACCGAGAGTGTAACAGCCTCTGGTTCCTCAGCGTTCTCCAAATTTCGTTATTAAACCATGATGGGTCTTTTCCGTTTAAATGGTTCAGATGGCTCTGAGCATTATGGGACTTAACATCTGAGGTCATCAGTCCCCTAACTAACTTAAGGACATCACACACATCCATGCCCGAGGCAGGATTCGAATCTGCGACCGTAGCGGTCGCGCGGTTCCAGACTGAAGCGCCTAGAAACGCTCGGCCACACTAGCCGGCTGGTCTTTTCCGTCCTTTATCCACTTACTAGGGACATAACTCTCCAGACCACGATTTACAATCCGCTTAAACTTCGTCCATAATTCCTCAACGTCCATATTACCGCAACTGAGTGATGGCCATTCCCTTCTAAGTGAGATGCTAAACTAACTAAATGAGTCGTTGAACATCAATGTTGTCGGCCGGTGTGGCCGTGCGGTTCTAGGCGCTTCAGTTTGGAACCGCGTGACCGCTACGGTCGCTAGTTCGAATCCTGCCTCGGGCATGGATGTGTGTGATGTCCTTAGGTTAGTTAGGTTTAATTAGTTCTTAGGGGACTGACGACCTCAGATGTCAAGTCCCATAGTGCTCAGAGCCATTTGAACCATTTTTGAACATCAATGTAGATGCTAGCTAAACCTTCAGATGGCGCCATTATGTTTGACCACTAACAGCTCCTGTGAAATGTCGTTGCAAGATTGAATTGTCAGAAGAGCTTTCTGTGTAGTTGTAAGCGCAAGTGAATTCGAACGTGTGCAAATTGTCGTACTCCTACGACGGGTGCTTCCGTCTCCAGAGGTATCCGAAGTGTTTAGTGTTTCAAGAGGCACCGTATCGGAAATTTATATCGCATTCAAGGAAAGCGGAAAAACTTCTTCCGCTAAGTCACCACGCGGATGGAAGTGTGTGTTATGTGTTTGTGACAGACGGTCATTGAAGAGGATTGCGACGAAAAATAAGAGGACGACAGGTGCAAAAGTGACTGCATAACTGAATGTCACACTGGCGAACCCTGTCAGCACCAAAACAACACGAAGATGGGAACTGCAGGACGAGCTGGAATTTCAAAAACCATTTGTTACGCCAAGGTAGCGCCTGAGGGTCGGCAACCCATATTACACGACAGAGGACCGGGTTGTCTGTGTCCAAGGCGTACCAAAAGCACCATGGTAAACACCAGCTATTTACACACAAGATAATGGAAACGGCCATCCGAGCACTACTTCCTGCAGGGGGAACTCGAGCCACGCCCTGCAGTAAGTATCACTACGCCAAAACCTGACTGGCTGAAGACAGCTGTTTAGGGGCTAGAACCAGCCCCGAAGTTCAGTTCACTCCGGATGCCGACCTCGTGGACTTTGACCACTGAAGATTACGTATTCGTCTCTGAATTGGACTTTTACTAGTGTGTGTCTGTGTAGTACCACGAACCTTTGTGGAAAATTAGAAGTGAACTTTTGTTTGCCCCAACTAGGATAATTTTACTGACATCACTATTGTTACCTTTCTTTTGTTGTTCAGTCATCAACCTTGTGACTTACATAAATAAAAGTAGTGTTTGTGAAAAATTGCGAATTTCAGTCACAACACCATTCATTAGTGATGCAAATGCCTGAATCAAGAAAAATTCCGCCCAAGCCATAAAACCTGGACTGTGTAGCAATGGAAGAATGTCATGCGATCGGGTGGATCCTTTTTCACACAGTTTCCAGTTTCTCACCGAGTCTGCACCCAAAGAGTGAAACATGTTCGGGGTTCCGTAATGATTTGGACAGCCATATCCTAGTATTCAATGGGCCGCACGGTTACTCTGCAATGTCGTATTAGTGCCAAAGATTATGTGACAGTTTTCGCCGATCAGGTCCATCCTATGGTACACTATTTGTTCCCCAGTGGTGATGCGGCGTTCCAAGATGACAGGATTCTTGTTCACACAGGAGTGGTCTTCTAAGCACGACGATGACTTACCGCATCTCCCATGACTAGTGATAGTGATGAGACAACCGAATGTTTTTAAAAATCGTCTGGTCAGTCGATTGTTTTTTCGTTCAGTCGGTTTTTTTCAGTCGAATGAAACAAGCGAATGTAACTAGTCTCTGCGGCCATGTCAACTATATGTATGTTTTCACTCACTCACCGAGTTTGAGTGGTTTTTTTTCAATGCCAGACAACCTACTGACTGACGTCTCTCTAGGTTGCGTCCATTATATGAATATTTTCACTCAGTATCCGGTTTATGAGTGGTTTTATTTAAATACTTTTTCAGCCTTTTCGCTTATACATGAGCCATTACTAGGGTTCACAATTATTTAGAGACAAAGTATCTTATTTGAAGGACATGTTAATAAAAGGTATATTCCTAAAAATACAATATTTTCAGATTATATTTACTTACTTAATATATATACTAACTTAAATACGGGTTTTGTCCTTACGGTGTTAAATATAAAATTTTGGTTAGTTTTAAAAGTTTAATATATGTTGCAGTTGCATTGTTGACTGGAATACTCTCTTTCAAATTCTAAAGGTGGCAGGGATAAAATACAGGGAGCGAAAGGCTATTTACAATTTGTATAGAAACCAGATGGCAGTTATAAGAGTCGAGGGGCATGAAAGGGAAGCAGTGGTTGGGAAGGGAGTAAGACAGGGTTGTAGCCTCTCCCCGATGCTATTCAATCTGTATATTGAGCAAGCAGTAAAGGAAACAAAAGAAAAATTCGGAGTAGGTATTAAAACCCATGGAGAAGAAATAAAAACTTTGAGGTTCGCCGATGACATTGTAATTTTGTCAGAGACAGCAAAGGACTTGGAAGAGCAGTTGAACGGAATGGATAGTGTCTTGAAGGGAGGATATAAGATGAACATCAACAAAAGCAAAACGAGGATAATGGAATGTAGTCGAATTAAGTCGGGTGATGTTGAGGGTATTAGATTAGGAAATGAGACACTTAAAGTAGTAAAGGAGTTTTGCTATTTGGGGGGCAAAATAACTGATGATGGTCGAAGTAGAGAGGATATAAAATGTAGACTGGCAATGGCAAGGAAAGCGTTTCTGAAGAAGAGAAATTTGTTAACATCGAGTATAGATTTAAGTGTCAGGAAGTCATTTCTGAAAGTATTTGTATGGAGTGTAGCCATGTATGGAAGCGAAACATGGACGGTAAATAGTTTGGACAAGAAGAGAATAGAAGCTTTCAAAATGTGGTGCTACAGAAGAATGCTGAAGATTAGATGGGTAGATCACATAACTAATGAGGAAGTATTGAATAGGATTGGGGAGAAGAGAAGTTTGTGGCACAACTTGACGAGAAGAAGGGATCGGTTGGTAGGACATGTTCTGAGGCATCAAGGGATCACCAATTTAGTATTGGAGGGCAGCGTGGAGGGTAAAAATCGTAGGGGGAGACCAAGAGATGAATACACTAAGCAGATTCAGAAGGATGTAGGTTGCAGTAGGTACTGGGAGATGAAAAAGCTTGCACAGGATAGAGTAGCATGGAGAGCTGCATCAAACCAGTCTCAGGACTGAAGACCACAACAACAACAACATATGTTGCAGTGCAGCATTATAAATTTATGTATCTAAGAATGAACAATAACTTTCTAGAGTGTTTTTATTAGCTCCGTTTCTTGTCTGTTTTTACGATACAGATTTTGCAATTGATTTTAAACTAGCTTCCCGGTAACCTAAAGACTTTAAACTTCCAATTTAGCTCACAACAGGACGACTCTGCAATATACACTGAAGCGCCAAAGAAACTGGTACACCGACCTGATGTCGTGAAGCGCCCATGCAAACACGCAGGAGTGCTGCATACGACGTCGCATGGACTCGACTAATGTCTGAAGTAGTGCTGGAGGGAACTGACACCATGAATCCTGCAGGGCTGTCCGTAAATCCATAAGAGTAGGAGGGGGTGGAGATCTCTTCCGAACAGCACGTTGCAAGGCATCCCAGATATGCTCAATAATGTTCATGTCTGGGGAGTTTGGTGGCCAGCGGAAGTGTTTAAACTCAGAAGAGTGTTCCTGGAGCCACTCTGTAGCAAGTGTAGATATGTGGGGGTATCGCATTGTTCTGCTGGAATTTCCCAAGTCCGTCGGAATGCACAATGGACATGAAAGAATGAAGGTGATCGGACAGGATGCTTACGTACGTGCTACCTGTTAGAGTCATTTATAGATCTATCAGGGGTCCCGTATCACTTGAATTGCACACGCCCTATACCATTACAGAGCCTCCACAAGCTTGAACAGTTCCTGCTGACAAGCAGGGTCCAAGGATTTATGAGGTTGTCTCCACACCCGTTCACGTCCATACGCGCGATATAACTTGAAACGAGACTCCTCCGACCAGGCAACGTGTTTCCAGTCCAATGCCGGTGTTGACGGTCCCAGGTGACGCGTAAAGCTTTGTGTCGTGCAGTCATAAGGATACACGAGTGGGCTTTCGGCTCCGGAAGCCCATATAGATGATGTTTCGTCGAAGTAGGCGATCCACACAAATAGTTTAAGGCAGCGCCAGATAAAAATAAATCACTGGGTTAGGTTTCTCCACTGTGTCTAGAAGTTTTTTTAGAAAAAGCAGAGCCTCATGTCCTCTTGCGCGTTTGCAAGTTCCGTTGATACTGATTCATTTTTGTTTTCGTGTTCCTCGAAGAATGTCTATATCTTCTTCTTCTTAACTCGTGTTTCTCCATCTTGTACTTGAGTCACAAAATTATCAGTTATAACATTGCCTTTGTTCGAAGTTTGGCTAATCTCCGCTATGAGCTCACTCACGATGTTTTCAGCATTTTCAGCTACTCGTAAACCACACTTTTTGAACCGAGGGCCCAAAATAGTCGCTTTGGCATAGACACCGGAGCTCTCTCCTTCATAAGGTGTCATCCTTTTTGGCAGGGTCTCCAGTAGATGTTTTCTCAAACCGGTGCCTCCCTCACTCGCTGGAGTTGTCTCTGTTACTGCTCTTTGACGTCCTTGAGCTAATGGAACTCAGTGCAGGTTGTTGTCAATACTTCCCCAGACAGTTCTACTGTTAACTCGAACAGAGGTTCCAGTAGAGGAAGGCAGTCTTCCAAAATGCCCCACCCATCTACCGTCACAACTTCAAAATTAACATATGACAATCATAAGGAACGTAGAGTCTCCCAAAATGCCCCACCCATCTATCTTCAAAACTTCGCATTTAACATATGACAATCATAAGGAACGTAGAGTTACACCTGCTGGGTGTCTCCTGTGGCCGGCCGGAGTGGCCGTGCGGTTCTAGGCGCTACAGTCTGGAACCGAGCGCCCGCTACGGTCGCAGGTTCGAATCCTGCCTTGGGCATGGATGTGTGTGATGTCCTTAGGTTCGTTAGGTTTAAGTAGTTCTAAGTTCTAGGGGACTGATGACCTCAGAAGTTAAGTCCCTTAGTGCTCAGAACCATTTGAACCATTTTTCGTCTCGTGTTTCAGCTTTAACTGTTTATTGTTCAGCTTAACTTGGCAGTCTACCAGTCTGCTTTTGAAAAACCCGATGGCCTTGCGCAATTTCTGACTCAAGAAGCTTAGTACTGCTGATTCAGAATGGTTAAAAACATCTAACACTACTACATTGCGCGAGTAGGCCATCCCACATTTTCCTCGCTACATCCACCATAACGTGCTTGTGTTGTCAGTGGCAAAAAAATAGCACTTTATCTCTATTCCCCACTCAGAAACAACCGCTTTAATGTTCTTCGTAATGTTTTCGGAAGTGTGCCGATAAGCGATGTGCACAGTGGCCAGAACAGCAGACTACAGCTTGTACTGCTCAATAAAGTACGCTGTCACTGTTAAAGACCCTTGCGTATTTATGTTGGTGAACTATATGAAAAGAAAACGTAAATTACCTACAAACTACGGCGTGCACACGCTTTATTCAAAATGTAAACGTCACTACGGATGTTCAGATTTAGGTTATGACATGTTCGATATGCCTGCCATCATTGGCCACCATGTGGCGCAGACGAATAGCGAAATTCTGAATGACCTGCTGAAGTGTTTGAACATCGATGCTGTCGATGACCTCCTGAGTGGATATTTTGAGCTGAGCAATGGTTTTGAAGTTATTGCTGTACACGTTCTCTTTAATATAGCCCCACAAAAAGGGATCACATGTGTTCACATCCGGAGAATATGGCGGCTAATCGAGGCCCATGTCAGTGGCCACTGGCTACCCCAGAGCCACAATGCGGTTCCCAAAGTACGCCTCCGGGAAATGAAACACTCCCCTGCTTCGATGAGGTCGAACTCCGTCATGAACGAATCACATCCTGTCGACATCAGGCTCACTTTGGCATGAAATCATCTTCCAAAACCTCCGCATACCTTGCGGTAGTTACCGTGCCATCAAGGAATATCGCACCGGTTCTTCCAGACTGGACACTGCACACCACATAGTCACCCGTTGACGACGAAGAGACTTCTCGATCGCTAAGTGCGGATTCTCAGTCCCTCAAAAGCGCCAATTTTACTTATTGACGAACTCATCCAAATGAAAGTCGGCTAAACCGACCCATACAATTCCCGTCCTGCCCCGCGGCCAACCGTGCAGTTTGAACGTCCTAACGCAAACCGTTCAGAAGGTATGACGGTTTTAATTCATTGTTGTTGTTGTTGTTGTTGTGGTCTTCAGTCCAGAGACTGGTTTGATGCAGCTCTCCATGCTACTCTATCCTGTGCAAGCTTCTTCATCTCCCAGTAGCTACTGAAACCTACATCCTTCTGAATCTGCTTAGTGTATTCACCTCTTGGCCTCCCTCTACGATTTTTACCCTCCATGCTGCCCTCCAATACTAAATTGGTAATCCCTTGATGCCTCAGAATATGCCCTACCAACCGATTCCTTCGTCTAGTCAAGTTGTGCCACAAATTTCTCTTCTCTCCAATTCTGTTCAATGCCTCCTCATTAGTTATGTGATCTACCCATCTAATTTTAAGCATTCTTCTGTAGCACCATATTTCGAAAGCTTCAATTCTCTTCTTGTCTAAACTATTTATCGTCCACGTTTCACTTCCATACATGGCTACACTCCATACAAATACTTTCAGAAATGACTTCCTGACACTTAAATCTATACTCGATGTTAACAAATTTCTCTTCTTCAGAAACGCTTTCCTTCTCATAGCCAGTCTACATTTTATATCTTCTCTACTTCGACCATCATCAGTTATTTTCCTCCCCAAATAGCAAAACTCGTTTACTACTTTAAGTGTCTCATTTCCTAATCTAATTCCCTCAGCATCACCAGATTTAATTTGACTACATTCCATTATCCTCGTTTTGCTTTTGTCGATGTTCATCTTATATTCTCGTTTCAAGACACTGTCCATTCCGTTCAACTGCTCTTCCAAGTCCTTTGCTGTTTCTGACAGACTTACAATGTCATCGGCGAACCACAAAGTTTTTATTTCTTCTCCATGGATTTTGATATCTACTCCGAATTTTTCTTTTGTTTCCTTTACTGCTTGCTCAATATACAGATTGAATAACATCGGGGATAGGCTAGAACCCTGTCTCACTCCCTTCCCAACCACTGCTTCCCTTTCATGCCCCTTGACCCTTATAACTGCCATCTCGTTTCTGTACATATTCTTCTAGGCGGTTCTAGGCGCTACAGTCTGGAACCGCGCGACCGCTACGGTCGCAGGTTCGAATCGTGCCTCGGGCATGGATGTGTGTGATGTCCTTAGGTTAGTTAGGTTTAAGTAGTTCTAAATTCTAGGGGACTGATGACCTCAGATGTTAAGTCCGATAGTGCTCAGAGCCATTTGAACCATTTTGTAAATAGCCTTTCGCTCCCTGTATTTTACTCCTGCCACCTTTAGAATTTGAAAGAGGGTATTCCAGTCAACATTGTCAAAAGCTTTCTGTAAGTCTACAAATGCTAGAAACGTAGGTTTGCCTTTCCTTAATCTTTCTTCTAAGAGAAGTCGTAAGATCAGTATTGCCTCACGTGTTCCAACATTTCTACAGAATCCAAACTGACCTTCCCCGAGTTCGGCTTCTACCAATTTTTCCTTTCTTCTGTAAAGAATTCTTGTTAGTCGTTTATTTCATATAGTTCAATAATTGTCAGCCTATATTTGGTTTTAGCCAGTGTATTGCCAATCACTAATTTCGATACAACGATCATTTAACAGTTTGTTTGTCAGGGTCTTCCTTTTGCTACCAGGTAGCTCTTTTACCTTCATAGTACCGAAAATCGTCACTTGTTTTGTATTTTTCTCGACTTTTGTGGGACTGCAGTACTTGTATGATTAGGTTTGGTTTGCTACTGTTGTTTCAATCATAATAGTTCTTGTTAAATCAGGTGCATACTTGACACGGCTGCTACATCCGTCAACAGAGGAGGAGGCGGCGCACATCGTGCAGTCAGAGACGGAAGAGGCGGTAGACACGGTCCCAGCTGCGGATGGGGCGAGTTGACTGCCTATTGAATCTTCTGACATTATCAATAGACGCAATGTTCAACAACTGATGGTGCTTCCTTTTCAAGTGGTCCATTAAATTACTGGTTGAAACTTGAAAACGTATTTCCTTCTCATAGGTCGTACAGAACGTAACACCTCTTTCAGTTTTTGTGTAAATTTCCCACACAGCTGAGGTTTTCGGAATTTTGACCCACACAACACACACAAAGCTCGCTTCCTGTAACGTAAACACGCTATTAATAAACACGGAGGAAAAGTGAAATTGCGCCATTACAAATACCGGAACGACTGTGTTACTGACGATAGGCGATGAGAGTGCAGTCAAGAATAATGATTTAACAGCACCAAAACGGTTTATTGTTTCCGCTAGGAATTGAATACACTAGTGGCCAGGCGAGTCTAGTTGTCGCTCCCATGGTTGCTAGGTTGCAAACTTGGTTACTCTGTTAAGCCTAATTTACACGACGACATTGGGTTGCGCCACTCGTTGCGTGGAATGAGTTGCACGCAAATGGTTTCATATTTGACTGTAGACATGGCGAAACTAGTATATACTGCAGTTTCGTCGTTTTGTGCGTTCCTGAGTCGTGACTGAAATGAAAGTTTGGGCAGCTGCGTGTCGCACGAGTTGTGATGGAGTTAAAGCTTGTTGCGTGGAATCACTGCATAAGAAAAAAATAAGAAACGTGTTTAGATTCGTGACTGGACGAAGAAAAGACGTCAGACGGGTTGCTCAGCATCCTTGCTGAAATAATTTGTGGTGGAAGACCCAAGAAGTTCTTTTAATTATCTTAGAATGCCACCAGAACTATTAAAGTTTCTTCTAAATAGAGTTAATTATGCGATGAGGAATAAAGTTATTGTAATGCATCAAGCACTGTCGCCAGAGCTGAAATTACATGTCATATTGTATGCATTACAATCGAGAATACTCAGCATGCTATAAGATGCGGTTTTAGTTGGTGGTGACGCTTTTTCATTAACATGAATAATTATTAAGAGTAATAATTATTAACATTAACAGCAGTAATTATTCGAAGCAGGCCGCATTAAGAGGAGAATGGTTTGCAAACTACTCTCTTGAAGATACATCTGTACAGTGGCAATATTCCAAAATTCAAACATATGTGAATGGAGAGCACTGCTGCGACGTTTTAAATTGATGAATACTGAATAAAGAATGCAGCTTCTTGATATGTGTAGCCTTCCCTCCTGTCAACAATATTCCTTTAAAAAAAAGTGTGAGCCAACTCGAACGATGGGATTTTAGTCTTGTAGACGAGAGCATTTCTTCAGCTAGAATCACATTTGCTTGTATTTTTCTTAATTCAGTTGTATATGTGCTCCTAATTCAATAAGCCCTGCAGCTCAAATATTGTCAAACTATCTATGTTCTTATCGCACATGACAGTCTCAGGAGCAGCAATACGTTGTTTATTTTTGTAATCAGCCTCACTGAAATCCCACAGACACCTCTGCAAAGCATAGATATCCAAAAGGCGAACACTATTCTCCGTTTCCAACTTAATATTTCAGTTTGTCTATACTCTACGAACGCAGATAACCTCAAAACTCATGCAACTAGTGTCGCCAAAGTTGGAACACGCCGAAACTGTTTAATTTCACCGCCGTGTTACGCAAACGCGCGGCGCGCATGCGCAGTGGCCAGTAGCGCATTTGCCTGCAACCTAGTGTCGTCGTGCAACCTAGGCTTTACAGACTGTTTACAATGGTGCCTTCAGATAGGCCTAACTGTGAAACTGAAGTACCAACGTATGAAAGGTGAGCAGTACTTTCATACCCATGAAATATTACACGTGCTATTTTCCACAGATTGTCAAATGTAAACAGCATTGCGTGCTGGGTGTAATTTGTATGTGTGTAGCCTGTGACGTAATTTTCTGTACAAAATATTTACTTTCCACTCAAATTAATTGCTGTATAAGTGTTTACCCCGGGCTAGATTGAAATGATTTTTAATCTTAGGACATCATCACACATTTTCTATAAAACGGAATACAAACTGTCGCTAAAACGATGCAGCGTTCCTTTCTTCTTCCTGTATCCTTAAGGAAACCTTTGCGCTCACCTTTGCAGCCCTGACTGGGGTTGCATTACGTTCGGGTTCCCCCCTGTTAGACATAGATTTAAAGGCGTCCAGAAGCGCTCTAGAGAGATTTTTATACAAATGTCCAGGGAAATTCGATTGATAAATCTCAGTTAAAATTCATTAAATGAGGACGGGCCCTTAGGTAGTTTCTCGTTTTAGTCTATTAAGAAGCCAGCGCCAAGCACGCTTAAACGTTCTGCTATACACATACAGCATGTTCCAAAACGACCTTTACAGCGTTTGTCAAGTATATTTCAGAAATGGGAATAGTTAGAATGGTGCGGTTTGTGGCATAATGTTCGTACACACCCAAAGCTTATTTTTCCATGTTAGTTATTTGCTTGGTACGCATAAATAAATTACACTACTGGACATTAAAATTGCTACACCAAGAAGAAATGCAGATGATAAACGGGTATTCATTGCACAAATATATTATACTAGAAGTGACATGTGATTACATTTTCACGCAATTTGGGTGCATAGATCCTGAGAAATCCGTACCCAGAACAACCACCTCTGGCCGTAATAACGGCCTTGATACGCCTGGGCATTGAGTCAAACAGAGCTTGGATGACGTGTATAGGTACAGCTACCCATGCAGCTTCAACACGATACCACAGTTCATCAAGAGTAGTGACGAGCCAGTTGCTCGGCCAGCATTGACCAGACGTTTTCAATTGGTGAGAGATCTGGAGAATGTGCTGGCCAGGGCAACAGTCGAACATTTTCTGTATACAGAAAGGCTCTTACAGGACCTGCAACATGCGGTCGTGCATTATCCTGCTGAAGTGTAGGGTTTCGCAGGGATCGAATGAAAGGTAGAGCCACGGGTCGTAACACTTCTGAAATGTAACGTCCACTCTTCAAAGTGCCGTCAGTGCGAACAAGAGGTGACCGAGACGTGTAACCAATGTCAAACCATACCATCACGCCGGCTGATACGCCAGTATGGCATTGACGAATACACGCTTCCAATGTGGTCTCACCACGATGTCGACAAATACGGATGCGACCATCATGATGCTGTAAACAGAACCTGGATTCATCCGAAAAAATGACGTTGTGCCATTCGTGCACCCAGGTTCGTCGTCGAGTACAGCATCGCAGACGCTTCTGTTTGTGATGCAGCGTCAAGGGTAACCGCAGCCATGGTCTCCGAGCTGATAGTCCATGCTGCTACAAACGTCGTCGAACTGTTCGTGCCGGCCGGCCGGTGTGGCCGTGGGGTTCTAGGCGCTACAGTCTGGAGCCGAGCGACCGCTACGGTCGCAGGTTCGAATCCTGCCTCGGGCATGGATTTGTTCGTGCAGATGGTTGTTGTCTTACAAACGTCCCCATCTGTTGACTCGGGGATCGAGACGTGGCTGCACGATCCGTTACAGCCATGCGGATAAGATGCCTGTCATCTCGACTGCTAGTGATACGAGGCCGTTGGGATCGAGCACGGCGTTTCGTATTATCCTGCTGAACCCACCGATTCCATATTCTGCTAACAGTCATTGGATCTCGACCAACACGAGCAGCAATGTCGCGATACGATAAACCGCAATCGCGATACGCTATAATCCGACCTTTATCAAAGTCGGAAACGCGATGGTACGCATTTCTCCTCCTTACACGAGGCATGACAATAAAGTTTCACGAGGCAACGCCGGTCAACTGCTGTTTGTGTATGAGAAATCGATTGGAAACTTTCCTCATGTCAGCACGTTGTAGGTGTCGCCACCGGCGCCAACCTTGTGTGAATACTATGAAAACCTAATCTTTTGCATATCACAGTATCTTCTTCCTGTCACTTAAATTTCGCGTCTGTAGCACGTCATCTTCGTGGTGTAGCAATTTTAATTTCGAGTAGTGTAAATCCACGTGAGAGCATGTATGTAACACGCAGTCAAATGAAAACGAGATTGATGAAAAAAAGTAGGTAAACTGTTTATTATTTCAAAAGTAATCTCCGTAACTGTTAATACATTTGTCCCACTGAGAGATAAGACAGTCGGTGCCTTCATGGAAATATGTTTGCGGCTCCCTACGGCGCGCATTTCTTCGTCCGAAACAAATCGACGGACACGAACATCTTTCTTCAGGGCACAAAAAAATGGAGATCGCTTGCGGAGTGATCGGGACCGTATGCAGGATGTGTAAGGGTTTCCCAGCGAAACTTGTGCAGTGTAGTCAAAACAACCTTTACAACGTGTATGCAGTAGGCAACTGGAAAAATCTTTCCATGCAGGCATTGACTGTCTTGTCTCACAGCGGGGTAAATGTGTTAACCGTTATGACGATTCCATTTGAGTTAATAAACAGTTTACCTACTTTTTTCCCATCTGACTCGTTTCCATTGAACTGTTCCTTCCTTGTGTGTGTTTGTACTGTGGTCTGAAATTATGTTCACGTGGTCCACAACTGTCACGGGGCCATAGATTACTGGACAGGTCCCATGAAAACTCAGGTGAACGTTCCCCACAGCATAACAAAGCCCCCACCTGCCGGTCCCGTGGCGCGGTCCACGCTTCGAACTGCAGTTCCTCTGGATGCCGGCACATTCGCACCCGACCGTGCGCGTAACGAGGAACGTGGTTCACCCGACCAAGCGACACGTTTCCATTGATCCTCTGTCCAGTCTCGATGATGCCTTGTCAACGGCGATCGTAAGTGAGGAGGTCGTTGGGACAACATGGGAACATGTAGGGGTCGTGTGCTGCAGAGCCCCATGTTGAGTTATGTGCGCTGACCAGTGTACTCCGAAACGCTTGTGCCTGCTCCAGCACTGTGCTTTGTTGTCAGGTGTGTCACAGGCCGCTGTCTGTCTTACTTCACAGATCGGACAGGACTCCGACCTCCAACTCCTGTGATGAGTCGCGTATGTCCAACGACGTGTCTGCTACTCTTGGTTTCACCGTCTTTCAACAGCTTTCTGCAGATGCTCACAACGGTAGCACGCTAATAGCCGACCAGCTTCCTCGTTCCGAGGTGCTCTTTCCCAGATGCTGGGCCATAGCAAACTCCCCTTTATTAAAGTCACTTATCTCAGTAGAATCTTTTTTAAAATTCTTTATTGGAAATTTATAATAATTATACAATCTTAACCCACTTCCTTAAATGATTAGTGGGTCCTAATTTTATCCAACATTAATTGCAGCTAGATACAAATTTGATTAATTAGTGAGCTACAGCTATAACTAGATAACAATGGGCAACTAATTTATCTATTATTGTTACTGTTAACTTTACATGACCTACGCTTAACTGAACTCTACTGCCTGCAACGTCACAGTTGTGTCAGCAATATACAAACTTACTTATGGAGCCTTCCCCATCGACCTAATCCCGATGAGCGTGCCCCTGACACTGGCAGGCCAAGGATGTTATTCTCTGCAGGTTCCTAAATAGCTAATTTCCTAATTTAAGTCCTACTAACTAGTTTTAATGTAAGTCATGTCCGGTGCTTTGTCCTGTATCGGTGATAACGTACCCCACTCCCCTTAGTCCTGTACCTGGCGGATTCCAGACTATGAGGAAAGTCGGCGTGTCCACGCACAGGCGGTTTGGGAATAGGTCGTTAGATTAGTATTTGGTGTGTCACAAATTGTTAAGTTAGTTTATCTCCCTCGGGTATTCTTTTAACACATTTCGTGATACCTCATCCGCCAATTGGTTAAGAGTTTGAAAAGTGTCTTCTTGTCTTAGTAAGTGGTATGTGTCATGGTGAGGTAATTGGTCACGTAATGTGGATGCTGCATCATTGAAAAGGGGGCACTCGCGGACCACATGACCGGGAGTACCCTCTGATACACCACATTCACACGCGGGTGTGGCCCTTTTCCCGTACCGACATAAATATGTCGGGTATGGCCCATGACCAGTGAGAAAATGGATCAGTCCTCGAGTAGGTTCAAAGTGTCTTATGCCCAGTCGTTCCCTGACGTTAAGAAGAAGTTCAAATGTTCTGCGACCTGTTTCTTCTGCTTCCCATAATTCTTGCCACAATTGCTCGCCTCTTCGCCTTATCTCACCCTTATCCTCAACCCCAATGCCTAATATTTCTTGTATCTCCGCGGTATTCCTCTTTTTAGCCCAAAACCAGGCAGGCTGTTCTCGAATTTTGATGTCCAGGGGGCAGAGTTCCTTTATGACTAATAGGGCTCCTCCCCGGTGATGTTCTGTAGGCCCCCACAGATCTCAGTATCATATTTCTCTGAACCCTTCTCACTGTCATCGCGGGCACAACCCTCGTAAGACTGCGTGTCCAGACTCCTGAGCCGTAACCCACTATTGATGTTAGAATACTGTTGTGATATAGTTTTATGAGATGAAGGGGAAGATGAAATCTTTTGTGTCCGATGGAGATGAGATTGTTTAGTGTTTGAAAGGCTTTCTGGGTTACGGTATCAATGTGTTTCTGCCTGCTGCTCATCCCACACAGCACTCGGTGTGCAGCCAGTCTGATAGCCAGTCTGATAGCCAGTATGTCCAGCAAACATATGGGTCTATATGGTTTTGTTTCTGTTGGGTCTTTATCGGGTCCTTTTCTGATGATCACAACATTCGCTGTCTTCCAGATCTTCGGGAACTTCCGTTGTCTGAGGCATTCGTTATACAGGTGAGTGAGTGGTGCAGTTAGCTGGGGAGCTAGGAATTGCACCACCTCCGCCACAATGCCGTCTGGCCCGGGAGTTTTACCCTTCTTTAGTGATCTTATGTGGGCAGCCACCTCCTCTTCTGAGAAAGGGGAGACTGCCGTGTTATTGTTGTATTCTTCGAGGTCATCATGTCGTAGCTGCCGCTGTCCTTCAGATTCCCCATCCGCGCTATCGTCAGGCAGCAGGGACTGGCGGAGGGCCTCAACAGTCTCCTGCCAGGATTCCGTTATCCTGTCCCCATGCCTGACTGTTGACAATTTCGTAGGAGAGCCGATCTTTTCTCTGACTAATTTATATGGTGTGCCCCAGGGGTCTAATGCTAATTGATTCTAACAAAGCTCTCCTAGCTTCTTGTCCTTACGGCTCTTAGTTCCTTTTGGAACCTAAGTTTGGCCTCCCTAGATTGCAGCAGGCACCTTTGCCGTTCCAGCCATACAGCTCAATGGAATTTTCCATTTGCAGCCGCTATCGTTGCTGTTCCACTTAAATACATTCCTTACACGTATCCACAACCCTACCAGACGGAATTCAGTTCCGCGGTGGCAGAGGTCATAATGGTTTGGCCCGTCCAGGTAAGTAATATCGACAAACGCTTAAGCAGTTTCTTTTTGCACACTTGATTTAAATAACTCTGTACAAAGTGCTGCAATTTGCATCTCTATATTCCCGCAATCTTCCCAAATGCACCACAATGAAAGACTCTGAGGCAATAAGGTAGTCCCATGTATCGCTCCTAAGCATTAATTACCCTCAGCTGCCATATCAGGTGCTAGTCATCGGTCAGGATACGTCCACCAAGCTACCCCACGTTCCATCAACCTGCTGCGGGCTTCTGTTGGGTGCCGCCATCAAAGTAGCAGTCAGGGTAGTAGCAGACGTGCTGCTATATGCACTCTTTCTCTTATGTTTACAGACATTCTCCAAAACAAGTCAGCGATACCAGATCTGGACAAAAACTTCCACAAGATCATCCCATCCAACGTGCCCATGAAGGACCCTCTCCGTGTCTTCGTGGGGAAGAAGATAAAGAAGTTCTACTTCGGCAGCCAGCCGTTTGACGAGTCCAGCATCGGAACGTACTGTGACGTAAGTACAGCTGTTCCGTCAGCGTCTTTAGAGATTGCTGCACACGCCATACATCGCGTGAGGTAGCGCAATGTTTCTCGCAGTGGTCTTACAGGATCGCACCTCCAGATTTAGGTTTTCCGTAGTTTTCCTCGGTCATCTGAGGGTGGGACAATTTCTTTGAAGAAGATTCGGCTGCACCGCCCTTCTGCAACCCGAGTTGCCGCTCCCTGCTTAAGGGGAAATGACAGGGTGACGGACGAAAACAATGCTCAAATTCAGAATTTGTTTTCTCCGTATTGGAATGTAGTAGGCAAATGGCGTTTGCTGCAATGAATAAAGCATACATTGAAATATTTATTGGTATTTTTTTGAAAAATATTACTATCTTCACTGTCAAATTGGGATTTTTCCGAGGCAGCTTTGACGGTTGTCACTGTAACTCCGGCTGTGTATATCTGAAACATGAAATTAACGTATCACCCTGATCCTTATGGATGTAATTTTAGTTCGTCGTAAGGACTAGCAAAAAGACATTTTTTGGCGAAATTACAGGTATTTGAAAAAATGTTCATTTTGGGTCCCTCATTTTTGGCCTAAAAGATTCTAAATACGAACAAAAACAATATCGGCTCCGATGAACTGAAGAAAATTCAGTTTGCATCAAGGGAGACCAAAAATCATTAAAATCGGATGCAAACTGTAGCGTGCGCAGCGATAAACATGCCGAAAAACATGGTCTTCAGAAAACGCGTTTAAAGTTCGACAAGTAGTTATCATATAAAAAAAGGGGACAAAGCTCTAAACCTACGGGATAACATCGATGCCTGCTCCATAACTGTCGCCCCGACTAGTGGATGGCCGCTTTCTGCTACTTTGACCTGATAGGCCCTAATTTTCATCCTGAAAGGCCTTTTCGTCGTACTTCACAGAATCGGCTCATTTCATCGCTGATTTTGATTTGAAGAGCATTTGCACTTCCATTAGTCCAGTATGGCTTACACTGAGTAGACATACAGCCAAGTTTGAAGCAGTGTTGACAATTTCGCTTCAGTTGGATGTTATTTTTGGAGCTTATCTCCAAATGAGGCTATTGACACTGTCGTTCACATTTTGAGTAAAATCGCCCAAACAACGGTTCAGCCAGTCAGGTTTACTCAAATCGGTATAAATAGGGGTGATGGCGTGAGTGCCGGACCGGTTCTCCAATGCCGAGGCGTGCCGTGCAGGTTCGAATCCTGTCTCGGGCATGGCTGTGTGTGATGTCCTTAGGTTAGTTAGGTTTAAGTAGTTCTAAGTTCTTGGGGACTGATGATCACAAGTCCCATAGTGCTCAGAGCCATTTGAACCATTTTCAATGCTAAGCGATGCATGAGGTGTTGTAAAGGGTGTTGCCGCTGGACGGTGGATGGCTCGAAACGAGTGGTTTGTAGTGGTTAACCGTGTTACACCCTGTGACAATCTGAGGGAAAGCTTTGGGTTTGACGAGACTCTGCAGAACGTCACCTGCCAGCGTGTGCAGCGCCAAGACTGACGTACGGTGGAGGAGATTTCACGGTATGGGCGTTTTTTTGCGTGGTTATGGAAGCAGTGGTTGGGAAGGGAGTGAGACAGGGTTGTGGCCTCTCCCCGATGTTATTCAATCTGTATATTTGGCAAGCAAATGGCTCTGAGCACTATGGGACTTAACATCTATGGTCATCAGTCCCCTAGAACTTAGAACTACTTAAACCTAACTAACCTAAGGACAGCACACAACACCCAGCCATCACGAGGCAGAGAAAATCTCTGACCCCGCCGGGAATCGAACCCGGGAACCCTGGCGTGGGAAGCGAGAACGCTACCGCACGACCACGAGATGCGGGCTATTTGGCAAGCAGTAAAGGAAACAAAAGAAAAAAATTCGGAGTAGGATTTAAAATCCATGGAGAAGAAATTAAAGCTTTGAGGTTCGCCCATGACATTGTAATTCTATCAGAGACAGCAAAGGACCTGGAAGAGCAGTTGAACGGAATGGACAGTGTCTTGAAAGGAGGATATAAGATGAACATCAACAAAAGCAAAACGAGGATAATGGAATATAGTCGAATAAAGTCGGCTGATGCTGAGGGAATTAGATTAGGAAATGAGACACTTAAAGTAGTAAACGAGTTTTGCTATTTGGGGAGGAAAATAACTGATGATGGTCGAAGTAGAGAAGATATAAAATGTAGACTGGCAATGGCAAGGAAAGCGTTTCTGAAGAAGAGAAATTTGTTAACATCGAGTATAGATTTAAGCGTCAGAAAGTCGTTTCTGAATGTTTTTGTTTGAGTGTTGCCACGTATGGAAGTGAAACGTAGACGATAAATAGTTTGGAAAAGAAGAGAATAGAAGCTTTCGAAATGTGGTGCTACAGAAGAATGCTGAAGATTAGATGGGTAGATCACATAACTAATGAGGAGGTATTGAATAGAATTAGGGAGAAGAGAAACTTGTGGCACAACCTGACTATAAGAAGGGATCGGTTGGTAGGACATGTTCTGAGACATCAAAGGATCACCAATTTAGTCGAGGCCAGCGTTGATGGAAAAAATCAAAGAGAGAGACCAAGAGATGAATACACTAAACAGATTCAGAAGGTTGTAGGGTTCAGTAGGTACTGCGAGATGAAGAAGCTTGTGCAGGATAGAGTATCTGCATCAAACCAATCTCTGGACTGAAGACCACAACATCAACAACAGGGTGTCGTCCCCGTATTGCGCTTAAGGGAAAGCTAAATGCGACAGGATATCTCACTTTTCCACATGGATATTCTGGAAGTCACACTTAAGTGCCTGGCAGAGGTTTTTTTAAGCAAGTTGTCAATATTTGCACCACTTTGAAGTTTTATCAAGATCTGAACTGATATTTGTGCAGCTTTTATCACAAACTACTTCATTGAAGATAACTGCGCCATGTGTGGAAAGTTTGGGGTTGATAGTAACATTTTCTGCGAGATCAGTAAAAGACAGCATGAACAGCAGGGGTCACAACACGTTTCCTTGGGGCAATCCTGAGTTTACTTTGACACCTGCCGATGACTCTCCCTCCAATGTAGCTGTCGCGACCTTCCTACGAAGGAATCCTTAATCCAGTGATAGAATTCATGTGGTATTCCATATTATCGTAGAATCGTAAACAATATTTGGTGCGGTAATCAGTCATATCTTGTCTGAGGTTACAAAATACTACAACTATCGGTCTGCTTTGACCCGTGGCTTTCCGAAGACGTATGAGGAAAGTACGGGTTGGGTTCAAATGGTTCAAATGGCTCTGAACACTGTGGGACTTAACAGCCGAGGTCATCAGTCCCCTAGAACTTAGAACTACTTAAACCTAACTAACCTAAGGACATCACACACATCCATGCCCGAGGCAGGATTCGAACCTGCGAACGTAGTGGTCTCGCGGTTCCAGACTGAAGCGCCTAGAACCGCTCGGCCACTCCGGCCGGCGGTACGGGTTGGGTTTCGCATGACATGCTGGTCGAAGGGATGCTGTAGATATTGGTTCAAGGCAAGTTTTCGGAGAACATGAGACTATGGAAGTAAATTTAGGGAGCTAAAGTGGGCGAAGGCGAAGTGGTTGAGGCACTGGACCCATACTCAGGAGCAAAAGGGTCCAAAAGCCGTCCACTCATTCTGATTCGGCTCTTTCGTGGTTTCCATAAAGGCGGCATAGTATTCCTTTTTTATTTTTATTTAAAAAAAGCGAGTCTATGATTTCCTTGCCATCCCTGACCAGACAAACAGCGTATCTGCCCCTTACGAGCAGAAATTGCGCTCCGAAATGTGTGTGAGTGTGTATGTGTGTGTGTGTGTGTGTGTGTGTGTGTGTGTGTGTGTGTGGTTGTGTGTATATGAAGAAGCATGGACTATTCTCATAGGTAGAGAGTAGATGACTGTTTGTGGTAACATGACAGTACTCCATGTCATAATTCAGTACCTCTCAGGTAATGGTTCGTGGACAACAACATACGTGTAATTGACTGGCCTGCCCACGGTCCCGACCTGAACCCAATGGAACACCTCTGGGACGAGTTAGATTGTCGACTTCGCTGCAGACCCCGACATCCAACATCTCTACCTCGTCTGGTCTGGGCTCTCGAGGAGGAATAGACTCCCGTTCCTCCACAGGCAGTGAGACACTTTGCTCGCAACAGCCTGAACGGCTGTCATATAAGCGAAGGTGGAGACACTCGCCACTGACGTCCACAAATTGGCGTCCGGATGCTCCTGATGAGGTAGTGAATGTTGCATTTTAAAGGTGTAGTGGATGCTTGCTGGAATGCTTCTTAAGCAACAGAACGCGATGTTCGAGCACTGCTCCGAGACGCGTGGTCACACCCACCACAACTTGGTTTTACAAAGTAGACAACCGTGCTCCAGCAAAGTACATTTGATCCCACATGACGATTCTCGGCACGTTTCTCCACGCACACGCGCACCTAGATACCGCTATCACACATTGCCCATTAGGTGCGATCAAGCCATCCGAAGCTTCCTACGAAGCAGCAGTGTAATGACACAGATTTCAGAGATACTAGATATCTACCGACAACCATGGTGGCCATCTTGTAGACACTGACAAACGATCCAAACAGCGATGTAAAGCTGATCCTCCTTGGTACACAAAACGGGTTACAAAACTGTCGCAGAAACAACGAAACATACATGCCAAATTCAAACAGACGCAAAATCCCCAAGATTGGTGATCTTTTACAGAAGCTCGAAATTTAGCGCGGACTTCGATGCGAGATGTCTATAACAGTTTGCACAACGAAACTTTGTCTCGAAACCTGGCAGAAAATCCAAAGAGGTTCTGGTCGTATGTGAAATATGTTAGCGGCAAGAACGAAACAATGCCTTCTCTGAGCGATAGCAATGGAGATACTATCGAAGACAGTGCTGCCAAAGCAGTTACTAAACACAGCCTTCCGAAATGCCTTCACAAAAGAAGACGAAGTAAATATTCCAGAATTCGAATCGAGAACAGCTGCCAACATGACTAACGTAGAAGTAAATATCCTCGGAGTAGTGAAGCAACTTAAATCACTTAATAAAAGCAAGTCTTCTGCTCCAGACTGTATACCAATTAGGTTCCTTTCGGAGTATGCTGGTACATTAGCTCCACACTTAACAATCATATACAACCGTTCGCTCGACGAAAGATCCGTACCCAAAGACTGGAAAGTTGCACAGCTCACACCAATATTCAAGAAAGTTAGTAGGAGTAATCCACTAAATTACAGGTCCATATCGTTAACGTCGATATGCAGCAGGATTTTGGAACATATATTGTGTTCAAACATTATGAATTACCTCGAAGAAAACGGTCTATTGACACACAGTCAACATGGTTTTAGAAAACATCGTTCCTGTGATTCACAACTAGCTCTTTATTCACATGAAGTGTTGAGTGCTATTGACAAGGGATTTCAGACCGATTCCGTATTTCTGGATTTCCGGAAGGCTTTTGACACTGTACCACACAAGCGGCTGCTAGCGAAATTGCGTGCTTATGGAATATCGTCTCAGTTATGTGACTGGATTTGTGATTTCCTGTCAGAGAGGTCTCAGTTCGTAGTAATTGACGGAAAGTCATCGAGTAAAATAGAAGTGATTTCTGGCGTTCCCCAAGGTACTGTTATATGGCCTTTGCTGTTCCATATGTATATAAACGATTTGGGAGACAATCTGATCTGCCGTTTTCGGTTGTTTGCAGATGACGCTGTCGTTTATCGACTAATAAAGTCATCAGAAGATCAAAGCAAACTGCAAAACGATTTTTAAAAAATATCGGAATGGTGCAAAAAGTGGCAGTTGACCCTAAATAACGAAAAGTGTCAGGTCATCCCCATGAGTGCTAAAAGGAACTCAAACTTCAGCTACACGATAAATCAGTCCAATCTAAAAGCCGTAAATTCAGGTAGATACCTAGGTATTACAATTACGAACAACTGAAATTGGAAGGAACACATAGAAAATGTTGTGGGGAAGGCTAACCAAAGACTGCGTTTTATTTCCAGGACATTTAGAAAATGTAACAGACCTACTAAGGAGACTGCCAACAATACGCTTGTCCGTCCTCTTTTAGAGTAGTACTGCGCGGTGTGGGATCCTTACCAGATATGACTGACGGAATACATCGAAAAAGTTCAAAGAAAGGCAGCACGTTTTGTATTATCGCGAAACATGGGAGAGAGTGTCACAGAAATGATACAGAATTTGAGCTGGAAATCATTAAAAGAGAGGCGTTTTTTTGCGACGGAATCTTCTCACGAAATTCCAATCACCAACTTTCTCCTCCGAATGCGAAAATATTTTGTTGACACCGACCTACATAGGGAGGAATGATCGCCACTATAAAATAAGGGAAATCAGAGCTCGTATGGAAAGATATAGTTGTTCATTCTTTCCGCGCGCTAACCGAGATTAGAATAATAGAGAACTGTGAAGGTGGTTCGATGAATCCTCTGCCAGACACTTAAATGTGATTTGCAGAGTATCCATGTAGATGTAGATGTCACAGACTCAGTTCGTGATTTTAACTGTCATCGCAGCAGCACAAGTAGACCAAAAATTCGAAAAGAAACAAAATCAGAGATTTTTCATGGAAAAGCTTTAGTTGGTTTTCGTGTCTGCTGTGCAATGGTAATACAGTTCCCATACACACCGATGACTCAGAATATTACGACCACGTGCTTGATGTGAAATATAGCAGCGATTCTATGTCGCAGAGCTTACGGAAGTATGTGACACCAGATGCTCGAGTATCATGTCGTTTTTGGAAACCCAGAATCTACTATGTAGGAATCAACATGGATTCCGGAAACAGCGATTGTGTGAGACCCAACTCGCTTTATTTGTTCATGAGACCCAGAAAATATTAGATACAGGCTCCCAGGTAGACGCTATTTTTCTTGACTTCCGGAAGGCGTTCGATATAGTTCCGCACTGTCGCCTGATAAATAAAGTAAGAGCCTACGGAATATCAGACCAGCTGTGTGGCTGGATTGAAGAATTTTTAGCAAACAGAACACAGCATGTTGTTCTCAATGGAGAGACGTCTACAGGCGTTAAAGTAACCTCTGGCGTGCCACAGGGGAGTGTTATGGGACCATTGCTTTTCACAATATATATAAATGACCTAGTAGATAGTGTCGGAAGTTCCATGCGGCTTTTCGCGGATGATGCTGTAATATACAGAGAAGTTGCAGCATTAGAAAATTGTAGTGAAATGCAGGAAGATCTGCAGCGGATAGGCACTTGGTGCAGGGAGTGGCAACTGACCCTTAACATAGACAAATGTAATGTATTGCGAATACATAGAAAGAAGGATCCTTTATTGTATGATTATATGATAGCGGAACAAACACTGGTAGCAGTTACTTCTGTAAAATATCTGGGAGTATGCGTGCGGAACGATTTGAAGTGGAAGGATCATATAAAATTAATTGTTGGTAAGGCGGGTACCAGGTTGAGATTCATTGGGAGAGTCGTTAGAAAATGTAGTCCATCAACAAAGGAGGTGGCTTACAAAACACTCGTTCGACCTATACTTGAGTATTGCTCATCAGTGTGGGATCCGTACCAAATCGGGTTGACGGAGGAGATAGAGAAGATCCAAAGAAGAGCGGCGCGTTTCGTCACAGGGTTATTTGGTAACCGTGATAGCGTTACGGAGATGTTTAACAAACTCAGGTGGCAGACTCTGCAAGAGAGGCGCTCTGCATCGCGGTGTAGCTTGCTGTCCAGGTTTCGAGAGGGTGCGTTTCTGGATGAGGTATCGAATATATTGCTTCCCACTACTTATACCTCCCGAGGAGATCACGAATGTAAAATTAGAGAGATTAGAGCGCGCACGGAGGCTTTCAGACAGTCGTTCTTCCCGCGAACCATACGCGACTGGAACAGGAAAGGGAGGTAATGACAGTGGCACGTAAAGTGCCCTCCGCCACACACCGTTGGGTGGCTTGCGGAGTATAAATGTAGATGTAGATGTTCATGCAAACGTCACACAACTCCGCTAAACTACAGGTCGGTGGTTTGTTAGGGTAGAGCTGGCGCCGGATAGCGTCCCAGATGAGTTCCATCGGGTTTACATCAGGCGGACTTGGTGACGGAGACATCAAAAAATGGTTCAAATGGCTCTGAGCACTATGGGACTTAACATCTGAGGACCTCAGTCCCCTAGAACGTAGAACTACTTAAACCCAACTAACCTAAGGACATCACACACATCCATGCCCGAGGCAGGATTCGAACATGCGACCGTAGCGGTCGCACGGTTCCAGACTGAAGCGCCTATAACCGCTCGGCCACAGCGGCCGGCGCGACAGAGACATCAATGTGACTTCATTATTAGGCTCCTGAAAGCACTGTAGCACGAGTCTGGACTTGTGGCACGGAGATCTATCTGTCTGTAAGAAGCAGTCGCCGTCGGGGAATACATGTATCATGAAGGGTTATTGAGAGCTGGATTCTCAGGATGAGGCACGACAAGGTTACGGTTGTGGATGGGGCCGTAATCAGTTACTCTCGGTTGCACAACAAATACGTAAACTTTATTTAAAGAAATTAAAATTTTAAAACAATCTCGTAAAAAAACGCAGTTGACTCTATGACGGCTGAAGGCCTTATCACAGAAAACAAAATTCCACAATTTTAGGGCCGAAGGCCACCAACAATAACCTCAAACAACAAATGGCTGAAGGCCCGAATTAGAAGTCAGGAAAACAATTCCAAATAGCACACATTTCAACCTATACTTTGTATTTAAAACAAGTTTGCTTTAAAAAAACTTATTGTAACACGGCTGAAGGCCTTATTATGAAAGAGGTGAAATTATTGCTCGATTGAAGGCAACACACAACTTCAATTCACAAACGGCTGAAGGCCTCACCAACAATAATAGAAAATACAAATAAACTTAAAACAAACATCACAATCTAAGGAATCAGGACAAGCGGTTCTGAGAAAGTGCTCGAAGGGTCGGCCTGGGAAGGTAATTCAAACATAAGGGAAGGTGAGACAGGTAGCCAAGAGTTGTACTCACGTAACAGGATGGCAACTCAAACTAGGAGCAGCTTAAGCTCCGACCGACCGACTAACAAATCCGCCTAACGTCCGATCACCAGTACAACGATGGAATACTTTTAGGCAAGGGCGAAGAGACAGACAACACTACGTCTTCAGAAAACACCCAAGGCCGAAGGGAACACTAGAACCAAGGTAGACCTACCAAAAAGAAATATGCACAGTACAATACAAGAGGCTGCCGAAGTACACGCCGTGTCGGACAGCATCAACACGACGAGAAAAGGTACACTGCCGGAAAAGTATGCTAACCTCCAGGGCAGGCAACTGGGGCGTTAGGGGCCACAAGACAGAAAAATACCGCTGGTTGCAATTCACTAATAAGAATGATACTAAATTCAGTGCTAAATAACAAATAGAGAAAGACGGCTGCAATATTTCACCGCCTCGAAACACTTCACTCGTTGCCGCCAGGCTCAGCGGCCCTGGAAGCAACAACCCGCCAACCAAAGGCGAGATCTCACAATAATCGAGGTTGCGTCAGCAGTTAACTCTTCACTCAACTTAGACGACCAGAGTTCGGTGTGCAACGAAGTCGTCGCTCTCACAGCTACCTTCCTCGATCCGATAGTAGCAACAAGCCGCCAGTGGCCTCGATTTGCCCTCTCGCTGCACGGACCTGCTCGCTGCTGCGTCCCCAACCCACCTGATGTCCGTTCGCAACTTGCCCTCCACACAACGCGACCCGGAAATACTAGCGGTTGCTCGAAAGATAGTACCACAGTACTAGTATCGATAAGCGCTGCTGCTGCCACTCACGGGTAGACAAGCCAGCAACTTAGTGACGACATGCCACAACCGCAATGACAAGATGCCAAGCAATAAACGGCATGAACACGAGCCGCGCACGGCTCAGTTGTATGCAGTCCACAGCTCTGTGTGCCTTTGGCTACTGCCACAGGTCCCATGTAAGCCCAGGCCAATGACCCTCCTAGCGCAATACGGTACTACAGGGTGTTTCAAAAATGACAGGTATATTTGAAACGGCAATAACAACTAAACGAGCAGCGATAGAAATACACCGTTTGTTGCAATATGCAATATGCTTGGGACAACAGTACATTTTCAGGCGGACAAACTTTCGAAATTACAGTAGTTACAATTTTCAACAACAGATGGCGCTGCAAGTGATGTGAAAGATATAGAAGACAACGCAGTCTGTGGGTGCGCCATTCTGTACGTCGCCTTTCTGCTGTAAGCGTGTGCTGTTCACAACGTGCACGTGCTGTAGACAACATGGTTTATTCCTTAGAACAGAGGATTTTTCTGGTGTTGGAATTCCACCGCCTAGAACACAGTGTTGTTGCAACAAGACGAAGTTTTCAACGGCGGTTTAATGTAACCAATGGACCGAAAAGCGATACAATAAAGGATCTGTTTGAAAAATTTCAACGGACTGGGAACGTGACGGATGAACGTGCTGGAAAGGTAGGGCGACCGCGTACGGCAACCACAGAGGGCAACGCGCAGCTAGTGCAGCAGGTGATCCAACAGCGGCCTCGGGTTTCCGTTCGCCGTGTTGCAGCTGCGGTCCAAATGACGCCAACGTCCACGTATCGTCTCATGCGCCAGAGTTTACACCTCTATCCGTACAAAATTCAAACGCGGCAACCCCTCAGCGCCGCTACCATTGCTGCACGAGAGACATTCGCTAACGATATAGTGCACAGGATTGATGACGGCGACATGCATGTGGGCAGCATTTGGTTTACTGACGAATCTTATTTTTACCTGGATGGCTTCGTCAATAAACAGAACTGGCGCATATGGGGAACCGAAAAGCCCCATGTTGCAGTCCCATCGTCCCTGCATCCTCAAAAAGTACTGGTCTGGGCCGCCATTTCTTCCAAAGGAATCATTGGCCCATTTTTCAGATCCGAAACGATTACTGCATCACGCTATCTGGACATTCTTCGTGAATTTGTGGCGGTACAAACTGCCTTAGACGACACTGCGAACACCTCGTGGTTCATGCAAGATGGTGCCCGGCCACATTGCACGGCCGACGTCTTTAATTTCCTGAATGAATATTTCGATGATCGTGTGATTGCTTTGGGCTATCCGAAACATACAGGAGGCGGCGTGGATTGGCCTCCCTATTCGCCAGACATGAACCCCTGTGACTTCTTTCTGTGGTGACACGTGAAAGACCAGGTGTATCGCCAGAATCCAGAAACAATTGAACACCTGAAGCAGTACATCTCATCTGCATGTGAAGCCATTCCGCCAGAAACGTTGTCAAAGGTTTCGGGTAATTTCATTCAGAGACTACGCCATATTATTGCTACGCATGGTGGATATGTGGAAAATATCGTACTATAGAGTTTCCCAGACCGCAGCGCCATCTGTTGTTGAAAATTGTAACTACGGTAATTTCGAAAGTTTGTCTGCCTGAAAATGTACTGTTGTCCCAAGCATATTGCAACAAACGATGTATTTCTATCGCTGCTCGTTTAGTTTTTATTGCCGTTTCAAATATATCGGTCATTTTTGAAACACCCTGTACCTCCCCCAGCCAGCGTCGGTGACGCGGTGCATGTTTCTAGCAGCCGTTCGCTGGGATAGCGGCGTATTCAGACACGACCATCGACCATCTGTAACAAAAAACGTGTGATTCACCTGTCCAGGCGACCTGCTTCTATCGGTCTACAGTCTAATCTCGATGATCGTGTCCCCACTGCAGTGTCATCCGGTCAACATGGGCTCACGTGGAAGTCAGCTGCTGCGGAACCCAGTGTTCAACGGTGTGCTTGGCAACGCACCAGCAGTGTTCTTTGTCTTCAGATCTACTACGGATCGCCGCCTATCCTGTTTTACAGAGCGAGCGGGCCTCTTACCTCCACGTGATGAGCCTTGTACTCACATCTCTCGTCGACGCTAACACTCTTGTCTGAACAACACAGCAGAAACACTCGTCAAATCCCGTCTGTCCCACTCCACCACTCAGCCACTTTCTCGAAGCCATCAGTGGCAGGAACACGGCTCTGGACTGACCTTCCTGATTATACAAGAGAAGTCAATAACACTTCCAGCTTCAAAAGACCAATAGTGACGTATCTACTAAAGTAACAGTGAATCTTCCGTTGTTCCTTTACACACTTGTTAACCCTTTGCAATGAAGTATCCTTCTTTCCAACCATTTCACCCTGATTTTGGAAATAATTTAGCTGGTTCAATCTACCTATCTATCTCTACCTCAGAACTATTAATTTTTACACCTAAAAATACATTTGGTATCTACTATTATCAGTATTTCTGCTGTCACCACCATTATTATTATTATATAGTATGTTTATCGTATTAACGTTATTTGTTCTTAGTCAGTACTGTTACTGATACTATCGTTAGATACTTTCAAATCATTTTTAATTCAGTAAACACCATTTTTTACTATTTATCGCATTAATATTATCGTTCTTATCTTATATAACAATGGTGTAAAAAAGAAACTGTATGTGTAAAACTCTGATGTGACGTAAGGAGCAGCTGGAGATTAAATAGAGGATTCAAAAATAAATAACAAAACAGATAATTCATGGGAAGATGAAGGAAACTAGAAAGTAGAAATGAGATATTTTAGGCGGACTTAAGCGGTGTCAGGAAACGAGATGTACTATCTGCACCGAAGACGGGAAGGCAAACGCCAATAAAATGTCGAGAATTGTATTACCATTGCATAGCAGACACGAAAACCAACTAAAACTTTTCCATGAAAAGTCTACCATTTTGTTTCTTTTAGAATTTTTTGTCTAGTTGTGCTCTTGCGATGATAGATAAAATCACGAACTGAGTCTTGTGACTCGCGCGTCTTCTGTGGTCAGATGGGAGTGGCATAAAGCCACCGGAATTTTTAAATTTTTGGGCCATTTCAAAGAAGACTATTTACTTACAGCTTTACCTCGCTGTTTGGATCGTTTGTCAGTGTCTACAAAATGGCCACCATGGTTGTCGGTATAAATCTAGCATCTCTGAAATCTGTGTCATTGATACAAAAGAAGTCGAAGAAGGAGAAAATACTTGTAACGTTTCAAGAGATAAGAAACAACAGACGAGGAATCCCTGTAAGAAAAGACTAAGGAAAACAGATTAAAATGTGTGGGCACGGGAAGAGAATGGATAAGAAGAGAATGTCCCTCAGGTTGATGCAAGAGATAAACGTGAAAGAGAAGAGAACAAGGGACAGATGAAAGCACAAGTGGATAAAAAAAAGCAGTCGGAAGAAAGCACGCAGAAGAGAAGAGAATAATGGGCGAGAGTAGCGAGAAACAGATGATGGGTAGACGCTACAAGGTAGAGAGGAGACTCTGCCAGTGATGGCAAACTGTACAAGATGATGGTGATGACGGTGACTCCAAGGGGAACGAGAAAATCAGGTCCAGCGTGCACTTGAAGTACGTGTCAGAAAGCGTGCGTTACTGAGCAGTTTGACTGGAGCTGCCACAGCCGTGAGGCGTGTTGCGGGAGGCGGGGGGCCGGCGTCGTCTATTCCGGGCTGGGCTGCTGGGGGCAGGGGGCGGGCCAGGGTCACAAGTCAACTGGCCGTGGCGGCATGCGCCGGCTCCCTGCTACCAGACGCTGGCCGCGCTGCATCTGCTTTTCAGTGGACGGCAGACGCCACCACGTACCAATAGCAGCACGTTTCTCTCCTATTTCATTCGCATAATGAGCTAAGGAGAAATGAAATTGTACTGCTGATTCTTAAGCGAGATATACCGTGGCGTCGGCACAATGATTGCCTTCTTCCTTGGCGGCCGATGTAGCCGAGCGGTTCTAGGCGCTTCAGTCTCGAACCGCGCGACTGCTACGGTCGCAGGTTCGAATCCTGCCTCGGGCATGGATGTGTGTGATGTCCTTAGGTTAGTTAGGTTTAAGTAGTTCTACGTTATAGGGGACTGATGACCTCAGATGTTAAGTCCCATAGTGCTCAGAACCATTTGAACCTTCTTCCTTCCAAAGACTGAAATTTATGTTCCTTGAGCATTTCTGTTACATATTCATAAGGTCTAAGTTCAATCAGCCTCCGGTCAAACTAACAGCAAGGGCGTCACCATCAGGAGTACAATGGAAACTTCACTGTTACACTCAGTGGAGAAAGCGAGCAGGTGGAAAGAATACATCGAAGGCCTTTACGAAGGGGAGGAACCATCTGATGACGTAACAGGAGAAGAAAGGGAGTCGATATGGAAGAAATAGCAGATCCAGTTTTAGAGTCCAAGTTAACAGAATTTGGAAGATTTGCGTTTAAATCTACTTCTACATTTACATCTACATCTACATGATTACTCTGCAATTCACACTCAAGTGCTTGGCAGAGGGTTCATCGAACCACAATCATACTATCTCCCTACAATTCCACTCCCGAACAGCGCGCGGGAAAAACGAACACCTAAACCTTTCTGTTCGAGCTCTGATTTATTTTATTTTCATGATCATTCCTACCCATGTAGGTTGGGCTCAACAAAATATTTTCGCATTCGGAAGAGAAAGTTGGTGACTGAAATTTCGTAAATAGATCTCGCCGCGACGAAAAACGTCTTTGCTTTAATGACTTCCATCCCAACTCGCGTATCATATCTGCCACACTCTCTCCCCTATTACGTGATAATACAAAACGAGCTGCCCTTTTTTGCACCCTTCCGATGTCCTCCGTCAATCCCACCTGGTAAGGATCCCACACCGCGCAGCAATATTCTAACAGAGGACGAACGAGTGTAGTGTAAGCTGTCTCTTTAGTAAACTTGTTGCATCTTCTAAGTGTCCTGCCAATGAAACACACCTTTGGCTCGCCTTCCCCACAATATTATCTATGTGGTCTTTCCAACTGAAGTTGTTCGTAATTTTAACACCCAGGTACTTAGTTGAATTGACAGCCTTGAGAATTGTACTATTTATCGAGTAATCGAATTCCAACGTATTTCTTTTGGAACTCATGAGGATCACCTCACACTTTTTGTTATGTAGCGTCAACTGCCACCTGCCACACCATACAGCAATGTTTTGTAAATCGCTTTGCAACTGATACTGGTCTTCAGATGACCTTACTAGACGGTAAATTACAGCATCATCTGCGAACAACCTAAAAAAACTGCTCAGATTGTCATCCAGGTCATTTATATTGATCAGGAACAGCAGAGGTCCCAGGACGCTTCCCTGGGGAATACCTGATATCACTTCAGTTTTACTCGATGATTTGCCGTCTATTACTACGAACTGCGACCTTCGTGACAGGAAATCACGAATCCAGTCGCACAACTGAGACGATACCCCATAGGCCCGCAGCTTGATTTAAGTCGCTTGTGAGGCAGAAGGCGTAAATAAGATTCCTTCGGAATTTCTAAAGTCTTTGGGGAGATGTTACAACCAAACTTCGTTATATTTGACGTGCAGAATCTATGAGACTGGAGATATACAATCAGACTTTCGAAAAAATGTCGTTTACAAAATCCAGTAGACAGTTAGGGTAGCTTAACAGCTCATGCATCAAACTAGTTGACAACAACATATACAGAAGAATGAAAAAAAAACTGAAGATGCTTTATACAACGATGAATTTCGTCTTCGGAAAGCTAAAGGAACCAGAGAGGAGTTCTCACATTACTCTTCATAATGCATGCCATACTTAAGAAAAATCCAGACACTTCCATAGTATTTGCCCACCTAAAAAAATCGTTCGACAATCTAAAATGGCGCAAAATGTTTGAAAAATAGGAGTAAGCTATAGGCACAAATGGCTCTGAGCACTATGGGACTTAACATCTGAGGTCATCAGTCCTCTAGAACTTAGAACTACTTAAACCGAACCAACCTAAGGACATCACACACATTCATGCCCGAGGCAGGATTCGAACCTGCGACCGTAGCGGTCGCGCGGTTGCAGACTGTAGCGCCTAGAACCGCTCGGCCACAGCGGCCGGCCAAGCTATAGGAAATAGTGAGAAATATACAATATGTACAAGATCGAAAATGGAACAAGACTTGGAGCACAAGAAGGAAGTGCTCGGATTAGGTAGGGTCTAAGACAGAGACGCACTCATTTACCCTTGCTCTTCAGTCTGTACATCGAAGAAGCAATTACGGAAATAAAAGAATGATTCGAGAGTGGAATTGAAATTCAGAGTGAAACGATATCAACAGCAAGAGTGATGACATAGCTACGCTCAATGAAAGTGAGGAACACTTACAGGACCATTTTAATGAAATGGACAGTCGGATGAGTAGCTACAGAATATGAATTGAATTTGTGTGAACTTGTAGCTGACTCCTAAGATGTTTCTTGGCAGGGAATGAAAGGAAATAACTTTGACATAAATTATGTAGTATCTGATTTGTTTGAAAGACTCGATAATTTATATGATAATCACTCTCCGATAAAAACAAGAGTGAGGAGAAAATCTGCTCCATGACTTACCGAGCAGTATTATCTAAGGCGTTCACCATCAG
The DNA here is from genome assembly GCF_023864275.1 of Schistocerca cancellata. Classification (NCBI taxonomy): domain Eukaryota; kingdom Metazoa; phylum Arthropoda; class Insecta; order Orthoptera; family Acrididae; genus Schistocerca; species Schistocerca cancellata. The sequence continues at coordinate 191,333,080 of NC_064631.1, read as the reverse complement.
GTTACCAGTTACATAACGTCAAATAACCTTCTGGGTGAATACCAATCCGGTAAAAATCGCAGCACGACGACAACTCTTGTAAAAGTGACTGACGAACTGAAACAAGCTATAAACAAACAAGAGACGACTATTCAGTGTGTTGGATTTCAGCAAAGTTTTCGACACTGTCGACTTTGATATTCTACTTGCTAAATTCAGTAGTCAAAACTTTTCTTCAGGTGATTTACAATGGCTCCTCCCATATCTCACTTAGCGGCAGTAGTGTGTAATGATCGGGACAAAAGGGTCACAATGGAAGACTATAGTATCATGAGTCCCCCAAGGATCAGTACTCGGCCCACATTTTCTTATTATATGTTAATGATGTTGCTCATATTATCTCGTATTCCAACTGTCATTTATATGCTAATGACCCCATAGTGCTCAGAGCCATTTTTTATGCTGATGACCTTCAGTTATGCCTAAGTGCAAGCCCAACAAAATTGCGCACAGCCACCCACAACTTCAATGCTGACTTAATTGCTTTATCAGAAAAGCCATCTAAAACGGAGGCAGTCTTAGTCGATCCCAGAGGACATTATTCCTCAGTTCAGAGACTCTCTTCCACCCTTAAACAGTACAGAAATTATATCTTTTCTTCTTCTACAAATAATTCGGAGATAATTCTGGACCACAACTGCAGTCTGTAGAAGGTGTCAGTATCACTTCAGTCAGTACAGAAATATAAAAAAAAATCCTGTCGAACTTAAAAAACTACTCGTAAAGCTACTAATACTCCTCATCCTTCATTATGGCGATTCTATTCTCCAAGGAGTTTCGTATGGGAGCTCACGTCTGCTGGAACAGGCGATGAATGCTTGTGTGCGATACATTTGTAATGTACGCTATTTCGACTATATCGCTCCTGCCTATGAACAATTATCACGGCTATGTGCCGATAAGCGTAAAGCTTGTCATACACTGTATTTGCTGCGTCGTCATTGCACTACTATCTCAACAACACAGCAAAAATACTCGATCTCAACGAAGTAAAAAGCACTCTGTACCATTACAAAACACTACCAGGTTCGCTAAATAATTTTCTGTATCAGGAACTCGACGTTAGAGCAATTTCCTCTAAAGATTAGAGAGATTACAATCATTTCAAACTTCGAAAGACAGCTGATGGCCCACGATCTATCACAATAGCTGTCTCTTCTTGGCCGGCTGTGGTGGCCGAGCGGTTCTAGACGCTACAGTCTGGAACCGCGCGACCGCTACGGGCGCAGGTTCCAATCCTGCCTCGAGCATGGATGTGTGTGATGTCCTTAGGTTAGTTAGGTTTAAGTAGTTCTAAGTTCTAGCGGAATGATGACCTCAGATGTTAAGTCCCATAGTGCTCAGAGCCATTTTTTTGTCTCTTCTTGCAACTCACTCTTCTCAACCCTTCCTCCCCCACAACTTTTCCCCTCCCTTGTCTACAGAGATCTCCATTGAAATTCTCTTCTTTCCCAGCAGCCATTGTAATTTTCAATTCAATCCAATCTACTTTCATCATCCCTCTCACTTCTTCTGATACCAAACAAGGCTTCCAAAGTGCTCATCTAATCAATATCATTCTTCAAGTCTTCATTATGCTATTATTATTATTTCTATTTTTTTCAGACCTTAGGCCTGGTTAAAAATGGAAAGTGACGCGGACCTTCATCAAGCGTGACTTCCTTTTAACTGTACGGTATATGTTACATTGCATTTAGGAACATTCGGGTTATTGAACACGTATCAATAATTACGGATTTCTGTAGTTGTATATATACGTTTGGATGTAGCTGTATTGCGTTGATGTACTGGTGGATATTGTGTGGTATGACTCCTGCAGTTGACAGTATAATCAGTATAATGTCAACTTTATCCTGATGCCACGTGTCCTTGACTTCCTCAGCCAGTTGGATGTATTTTCAATTTTTTCTCCTGTTTTCTTCTGTATATTTGTTGTATTGGGTATGGATATTTCGATTAGTTGTGTTAATTTCTTCTTTTTATTGGTGAGTATGATGTCAGGTTTGTTATGTGGTGTTGTTTTATCTGTTATAATGGTTCTGTTCCAGTATAATTTGTATTCATCATTCTCCAGTACATTTTGTGGTGGATACTTGTATATGGGAACGTGTTGTTTTATTAGTTTATGTTTTATGGCAAATTGTTGATGTATTATTTTTGCTACATCGTCATGTCTTCTGGGGTATTCTGTATTTGCTAGTATTGTAGATCCGCTTGTGATGTGATCTACTGTTTCTATTTGTTATTTGCAAAGTCTGCATTTATCTGTTGTGGTATTGGGATCTTTAATAATATGCTTGCTGTAATATCTGGTGTTTATTGTTTCATCCTGTATTGCAATCATGAATCCTTCCGTCTCACTGTATATATTGACTTTTCTTAGCCATGTGTTGGATGCGTCTTGATCGATGTGTGGCTGTGTTAGATGATACAGGTGCTTGCCATGTAGTGCCTTCCCCTTCCAATTTACTTTCTTCGTATCTGTTGATGTTATGTGATCTAAAGAGTTGTAGAAGTGGTTCTGAAATTGCAGTGGTGTAGCCGATGTATTTATATGAGTGATTGCCTTGTGTATTTTGCTAGTTTCTGCTCTTTCTAGAAAGAATTTTCTTAAATTGTCTAGCTGTCCATAATGTAGGTTTTTTATGTCGATAAATCTCCTTCCTCCTTCCTTTCTGCTTAATGTGAATCTTTCTGTTGCTGAATGTATGTGATGTATTCTATATTTGTGGCATTGTGATCATGTAAGTGTATTGAGTGCTTCTAGGTCTATGTTACTCCATTTCACTACTCCAAATGAGTAGGTCAATATTGGTATAGCATAAGTATTTATAGCTTTTGTCTTGTTTCTTGCTGTCAATTCTGTTTTCAGTATTTTTGTTAGTCTTTGTCTATATTTTTCTTTTAGTTCTTCTTTAATATTTGTATTATCTACTCCTATTTTTTGTCTGTATCCTAGATATTTATAGGCATCTGTTTTTTCCATCGATTCTATGCAGTCGCTGTGGTTATCCGATATGTAATCTTCTTGTTTAGTGTGTTTTCCCTTGACTATGCTATTTTTCTTACATTTGTCTGTTCCAAAAGCCATATTTATATCATTGCTGAATACTTCTGTTATCTTTAGTAATTGGTTGAGTTGTTGATTGGTTGCTGCCAGTAGTTTTAGATCATCCATGTATAGCAAATGTGTGATTTTGTGTGGGTATGTTCCAGTAATATTATATCCATAATTTGTATTATTTAGCATGTTGGATAGTGGGTTCAGAGCAAGACAGAACCAGAAAGGACTTAATGAGTCTCCTTGGTATATTCCATGCTTAATCTGTATTGGCTGTGATGTGATATTATCTGAATTTGTTTGGATATTAAGTGTGGTTTTCCAGTTTTTCATTACTATGTTTAGAAACTGTATCAATTTAGGATCTACTTTGTATATTTCCTATATCTGTAGTAACCATGAGTGGGGTACACTATCAAAAGCTTTTTGGTAATCAATGTATGCGTAGTGTAGCGACCTTTGTTTAGTTTTAGCTTTATATATCATCTCTGCATCTATTATCAGTTGCTCTTTACATCCTCGTGCTCCTTTGCAGCAGCCTTTTTGTTCTTCATTTATAATTTTGTTCTGTGTTGTATGAATCATTAATTTCTGTGTAATGACTGAAGTTAATATTTTGAATATTGTTGGTAGGCATGTTATGGGGCGATATTTAGCTGGGTTTGCTGTGTCTCCTTGATCTTTAGGTTTCAGATAGGTTATTCCATGTGTAAGTGTATCAGGGAATGTGTATGGGTCTGCAATGTAACTGTTAAATAATTTAGTTAGATGTGAATGTGTTGAGGTGAACTTCTTCAGCCAGAAATTTGCTATTTTATCTTTTCCAGAGGCTTTCCAATTGTGAGTAGAATTAATTGCTCGGGTGACTTCATGTTGCAAAATTATCACTTCAGGAATTTGTGGTATCATCTTGTATGCGTCTGTTTCTGCTTGTATCCACCATGCATGCCTGTTATGCTGTACCGGGTTTGACCATATGTTGCTCCTGAAGTGTTCCATGTCTGTTATGTTTGATGGATTGTCGATTTTAATGTGTGTGTTATCTATTGTCTGGTAAAATTTCTTTTGGTTTGTGTTGAATGTTTGGTTTTGTTTCCTTCTATTTTCACTTTTTTTTTGTATCTGCTAAGTCATTTGGCCAATGGTTGTAATTTCTGCTTCTTTTCATCTAATTGCTCTATCGCTTCTTGTTGTGAGATTTTACCTAACCTTTTTCGTTTTTTGTCTGATATTTCATTTCTTATAAATTGTGTTAGCTGTCTGATGCCTTTTCTCAGTTTTTCTATTCTTATCTGTAGCCTGTGTTGCCATGCTGGTTTTGTGGGTTTCTTCTGTGTGTATATTTAGTGTAGTGAGTGCTCCTATATAAACCAGTAGTTGTAACTCTTACATAGTTGTATTTTCATTTATTTTGTTGTTTATGATTGTCTTGATAGTTGTTATTGTTGTTTTGACTTGTGGGTTACTTGGTGGTCTATGCAAGAATGGTCTAATGTCTGTGTCTTTGTATTCTATATATGTGAGGTGAAATTTTTCTTCTATATCTAACATGTTTGTCACTTCAAGTTCTATTTGTGCTTGTTCTGGTGGCTGTCTTAAGATTTCGGTTCCCTCTAATTGTTTAATTGATGCGTGTTGTTCTTTGTTTGTTTGCTCTGGGATGTCCATTACTGTATTTTCTTCTTCCTCTGATTGCACATTATTTTGTTCCAGTATTTGTTGTACTTGTTGTTTGATGTTTTCTAATTCTGACTGGGGTATCCTGTTATTTTTGATTATTACACGGGTGTGATCAGCTAGTCGTTGATCTGTTAAAATTTTTAATTCTGGGTATCTGGTAATAAATGTTGTGTATACTTGTGATCTGTATCCAGATGTGTTGGTTCCTAAGTTTGTTGCTTGGTAATAACAGAACATGAGGTGTCTGTTAACTTCATCTGACCATCTCATCCTCTGTCTTTGTTTTCCTTCTAGAATGGTTGCAGGAAGCGTATCTTGCAAAACACTTCTATTTGGATTTAATTCATTTTCCGTGTGGCTAGCAGTGTCGTTACCATTGTGGACGGGCATAGGTTTCAAGCGTCGTCCCCGACCATGACAGCGCTTGTCCGAGGCTTCATTAGTTCTGTCCTGAACCAAGTAATCACACTAAAAGGGGGGTTAGCCCTATTAGTGGTTTGTTCTTTTCGTCGCCTTTAACGACTGGCAGAACATACCGGAGGCCTATTCTTTTCCCGGGCCTCCACGGTTATTATTATTATTAATATTACAAAACTGATGATGATGAGGTCCCACACTCCGAGGTGCGTAGGGGACGATGCCAGAGACCCGCACCGGCGTACTAGGCAAGGTCCTAGCGGATGTGGTTTGCCATTGCCTTCCTCCGACCGTAATGGGGATGAATGCAAAATTATTTGTTCTTAATAATGCAGATTATATTATTGAGTTTGTTATGAAATAACTAATTATCTTTCTTAGTTCCTCCATTATTTTATCATCAATACTAGTGTTACTATTTCTATTCTTATTATTATTGCTAATTATTATTTTTATTAATATTGTGAATTATTATTATTATAATTTTCATGAAGTATTTTTTGTATATGTTGTTACTGACCAGATGTAAGACGAAGCGGTATGGTCCTAATCTGGTTAGGCTAAATAAGCAATAAATGAATAAATAAACCGAAAAAAGCAAAAGTAATGAAGAGTAGCAGAAATTAGATTAGCAATAAACGACGAAGTGGATGCAGTAAAAGAGTTCTGCCACCTTGGAAGGAAACCTACCCATGACGGACGAGGGAAGGAGAAGGTAAAAAGCAGATTGGCACATGCAAAGATGGCATTCCTGGCCACAAGACGTCTGCTAGTATCGAGAATAGGCCATAAGTTGAGGAAGGAATTTCTGAGAATTTACGTTCAGTGCACAGCATGGTGTGATAGTGAATCATGGACTGAAGGAAGAACAGGAAAGGAGTCAAGCGTTTGAGATGTGGTGCTTTAGAAGAATGCTGAAAACTAGATGATAGGATAAGGAATAAGAACGTCCTCTACAGAATTGGCAAAGAATTATATATGAAAAACATTGACGAGGAGAAAGGACAAGATGATAGAATATGTGTTGACATCAGGCAGTAACTTCCCTGGTAGTAGAAGGAGCTGTCTAGCTTAAAAATTATAGTAAATACAGACTTTCCCAGACCCCGTCCAACAAGTTGCTGCCACCGACCAGGTGATACAGCAACTGGTTTGTACGATTTTCCTCTTTTTTTTTTTTTTCACGGGCTCCCAATCGGATGTCGTAGGCCTAGCAGAGCGGTGACCGTTTTTAGTGCTCCGCTGACATTTTCACTACAGAAAAACATTTCTACCAGCGGAGTTGGCTTCCTGCAGGGTCTCTCTGAGAGAATTCCTCAGCTTATAACCAGTGTGGCGTCATGTTAGGAATATTGCCGCCACCACGTAACACGGCTCTGCAGCGATGTTTGTAGTCCGATTTAAATGGGCTGGCTTTTGTCAATCAGTGGGTCGGAGTACCTTCAGACTACTGGCATTGTCGGCACCCACTCTGCTGGTGTTTCCGTAGTGCAGGACACTGCGTGCAATCCAGTTCTCAAAATGAGACATTTTCCTGGACACAAAATTTTTTTTTATTTAATAAAATTGCAGCCAAATAGCCATATACAGTTACTTTGCTTAACATTTTACATTTACATTTTACATTTTTGCATATTCATTTATCGATTTCACTCTTTTACTGCACAGTTCTATGTGATATCGTTCACAGGGTTCGTTACACAGTTCACATACACATGTTGCGGTTGGGTCGTGATAAGTTTTGTTTTTGCAGATTAGATGATGAAAGCCGTGAATAGAAAGTCTAGTTACGACATGTCGCTGTTCGAAGTTTGGTGCTGTCCATGAGCGGTTCGTCATTGCTTCGGTGCCATAAAACTCCGGCCATATTTTTTCTCGTTTGTCCTTCATGATCTTCAGTTGCTTTCTGGAAGCCCTGGTGTGTGGCATCATATATTGAAGTCTGATGTCTTCAATTAGGAATGTCTCTCTCTCTAGCAGGTACACTAGTCTAGATCTTGTTGTCTTTGAGAGACCTAGTGCTCTTTTTAGATAGGTCGATTTTACCTTTTCTAGTGTTTCTAGATTTTTTTCTGTCAGATGGTCCCATATAACCTCCATCCCATAGGCCAGGATTGGTAAGATTTTTGTGTTGAATAATTTCATGGCTGTTTCAAGACTGAGTAGGCGGATGTTTTTGATGTCCTGTATTGCTATTATTGCTTGGGCTGCGCGTTCTGTTGTATGTTTTGTGAAGCATTTGGCTGTTGGTTGCAATGTCACTCCTAGGTATTTAAAGTCTGATGAGATTTTTATTTTTTGTCCTCTGATACTGATTTCCGCATTCTTGGGTGTTTTGCCTCCTTTTCTGAAAATGACCATTTCTGTCTTTGTTATGTTTATGTGTAGTTTGTGTTCACTGCACCATCTGTCTATTTTCTCAACGATTCTCTGCAGCTTCTGTATATCTGTTGATCCTACGGCTATGTCGTCAGCGTATGCATATACATACACATCTTCTTCATTTTCTCCAATTCGGAGTACTTCTTCAGTGGCAAGAATGTACAGCAAAGGGCTCATTGGGTCACCCTGTAAGACTCCATTCGATTGCAGAATGGGGTTCGAAAAAGAGAGGTTGTCTGATATTGTAATTAAGTTTTATTCGAGGATTGACTTGACTATTCTTGCCCATACGCTATCTTCTCCCATTGTGTTTTCCAGTTTTCGGACTATGAGCTCTCTTTCCAATAGGTCAAAGGCTTTGGTAAAGTCTATGAACACCGTGTTGAACATTTGTTTCCTTTGTAGCGTATCATGGATGTTGTTTAGAAGAAGCCTGACTGCCGTAAGTGTTGATCTTCCAGATCTGAAACCCATTTGTCGTTCTGGGAGATGACTGTCCACAGAGGCTTGGATTTTTTGTGTTATTATCTTTGAAAACGTCTTGAATTGAGTATTTTCCAGGGCTATACCTCTGTACTTGTTTGGGTCTATTGGGTCTCCTCTACCTTTGTAGAGAACTTTTATTGTCGAGTGTCTCCATTGTGTCGGAATTCTTCCAAGTTCCAGGCATTTGTTAAACAGTTTGGTCCATATGTGTTGGAGGGCCTCTTTTGCATCTTTTATATGTTCATTATATATATTATCAGGTCCTGCTGCTTTCTTGTTCTTCAGTGCTTTTATTACTTCTTTCACGTCATCTTCATTGAGGGGTTCCCATGTATTGTCTTTTTCCTTAGTTTGATGTTGTTTCTCTTCCTTTGGGGGTGTTTTGAGTCCTCGTTTGTTCAGTATCTTACTGAAGTGGTCTTCCCATTCCTTCAGGTCTATATTTGGTGTATGAGCCATTTTTCTTGGTCTTACTGCTATGTATGGGTCTTTCTCTGCTTCATCCGCTTCTCTTTTTGCCTCTCTTTCTATGTATTCTTTTTTCTTCTCTTCTATTAGTTTTTTGTAGATTCTTCTCTCTTCTGTGTACAGTTTCTGTGCTTCCTCATCATGCTGGTTTCTTAGTCTGTGGAGGGTTCTTAGAACAGTGTTCCTTTTGCTGTAGCATTCAGCATCGAACCATCTTTTGGCCGTCCTTGTTTTGGGGATTGTTTGTATCACTGAATTTTTTAGGAGGTCTTCTATTTGGTCTGTTGCTTTTTCAAGGTCTCCTTCCTCTATGAAAGTTTCTATTTGTGTTAATTGTTCTTGCTGGTTTGTTAATTTTTCTATATCAATTTTTTTTTGTGTGATTTGGTGGGTCTTTCTTGCTGGCGGTGACGTGACGATATTTATTTTTATCTTCATTGGAATGTGCTTTCGTATATGAGTAATGGAGTCATGCCATATTGGTTGAATACTTCCTTCTATGTCTCCTCTTGTTAATGCGATATCAATGGTGCTCTTCCCATTGTGGCATATGTATGTAGGTATCTGTCTATCGTTAAGTAGGGTGAAACCATCTTCTTCTAGGGTTTCACGACTAGTTTTGTTTTATAGTTTTCTGTGTCTATTCTGCAGTTAAGATCGCCTGCAATAATGGTGGGTTTGCTGTTGCATTGTTTGATGAGTGTGACTATTTCATCAATTATTTCTACAGCATTTGTGAGCGGTTTAAAATAGGCTGCAATTATATTTATGTTTGCCGCTTCTATTAGCATACTATTTTCTTGTTTTATGATTTTTTTGGTGGGCGTCATCCAGGGTTTCAGTAGGATAGATATTCCTCCCATGGGTCGTCCTCTTTCTCCCTTCTTTGCCATTAGGTGATAATTATAGAAATCTTTATGTTGCCAGCTGTCTATCAGGAAGGTTTCTGTTAGAATTGCAAGGTCCGAGTTTTGCAGAATGTCTGTTGGTGTTAGGTTAAGAGCACTTTTTACTCCCTCTGTATTCCACAAGACTGCATTTATTTCTTGCTCTTCTGGTTTTCTTCTTAGTTTAGTTGAGCTCTGCTCCCTCTTCCATTGATCGTCTTGGGAAACGAAATCGACGTACTTTTATGTTTTCTGGCCAGAATTCTGGTTCTTGTGTGACTTGTAGCTTTTCAAATGGAATGCCTACTTTGAAGGCTCTTTTGTCGCCCAGTGTGCGCAGTTCTTCACATTCTAGTTGTCCCAGTATTCCGTTCTTGTTAAGGTATTTATTACCATAAAAAGTACCTAAAATATAAGTAATTAAAGATAAGAACATACACTGACGGAAAAAATCGAAACACCAAAAAATAATTACTGTAGAGTATTGAAATTTTGGGAATACATTTGTCTATATAACATATTTAAGGGGGACGTTGATGAAAAACACACACTATTTCAAAAATGCACCAAATCCACAGTTTTGGAGATATGGCAATTAAATTATGTATCACGTTTACATGAAAGTAAGACATTTATATATAAAATCCCTCGATTATATATAATCAACTTTATAATCAACTTTTTTTAATGAAATCTGAAGTTTTATTTTCAAAAAATAATGTACGTTCCTTTTTCTCAGAAAGTATTAAAGAGATTTCTACAAAAATTTCTCTGTTTTATCTCTTTATGTGTTGTAAGCTTCTCTCATAAGGTTTCTGGAATAGATCAAATAAGAGAATTTTCATAATTTTTTAATTATAATTCCACCAGTAAAATTTTCAATTCATGCAAAATTCCAAGCACTTTGCTTCATATCTCAGTTTGTAATCAGAATTTCAAAATTTGCTCTTGAGACAACGTTTATTAGGTTTACAGAAATGTGTGTACAAAATTTCATAGTTGTAGCATTCATAGAAGCTGAGGAAAAGATACATAAACTTTAAAAAACTTTTCAAGAAACGCAATTTAAAGTTCAACCTAACTTTTTTCCTTATGTCACGTCTTCAAAAGACACCACATTTGTACTCTGGGTCCTCTTTCCTTTCAAGGCTTCTCTTCTGGTTTCTTGTTGTCTGTCTTCTTTCCTTTACCAGGTCTTCAACTGACTTTTCAGCTGGAGAGACGCGCTGTAAATCTATTTTTCTCAGGATGTCTTGAGTAAAATTTCCTATCTTGAAGCCCATTCTTTCTAATACCTTCATCCTCCCGACGTTCTCATCATTAAATACAATAACTGCATCGTAAGTTGCAATTCTGACAACTGTAGCAGATGCAAACGTGTTTTTATGGCATCGTTTCCATATGAGTGAATTTAGAGACTCATTTGGATTTTGGGTTTTGCCATGAACACACTTTTTGAGAAGTGCAGGATCGGCCAAAGATGATCTATAAAACGAAAGAGTATATATCACGGCCTTCTAGATGCATCCCGCACACGTTTGGTTGGAAGTAATACACAGAATTGTTGTTCACTGAGCTGGTACTGAAGTGCTGTTTCATAACGTGGGCGTGGCAGGGAGGCCGCGTCACACTTTTAGTTAATTTTCAGGCACTTCGGATGCCATTTCAACATTGAAGCTTTGGGAACTTATTGTCCATGAATTGTACTAACAAATAAAAAATGAAAATTGACATTTTTGGTCAAATTCATCAACGTCCCCCCTTAAGTGATTAACACTGTAAAATCACAGGTTGTACATATGCGCGAGATAAGCCACTGCAAACGTGGAATGGAAGTACATTAATCATCGGCGTAACCGCCAGAGTGTTGAATGCAAGGATGCAAACGCGCATGTATTGTGTTTTACAAGTGCCGTATTTCAGTTTGTGCGATGAAGTTGCATGCCGGTAGCACTTGGTCGGTCAGTAGAGGGGGCTGGAGTTGTCCGATGATTCCCCATATTTATTCGATTGGAGACACATCTGGTGATGGAGCGCTCCAAGGCAACGTGTCGACACTCTGTAGAGCATGTTGAGATACAACAGCGATAAGTGGGCGAACATTCCCTTCTTCGAAAACGCTTCTGAAACGCTGTTCATGAACAGCAGACCAACGGATCCAATCGCCAGATTGAAGAACAAATTTGCAGTCAGGATGAGTAGGATAACCACGAGAGTGGTCCTGCTGTGAAAATCGCCGCCCAGACAATAACTCCAGGTGTAGGCCCGGTGTGTCTAGCACGCAGCAGGTGTTGGTCACAGGTCCTCAACTTCCCACCTTCTAGCCACCACACGGCCATCACTGGCACCGAGGCAGAACCAGCCTTCACCAGAAAACACAACAGACCTCCCCCCCTGCCCTCTAACGAGCTCTCGCTTGACAACACTGAGATCGCAAATGGTGGTTGTTTGGAAACAGTGGAATGCACGGTACAGAGCGTCTGGCTCGGAGTTGACCTCAAAGTTACCAATTTGTAACAGTTCGTTGTGCCACTGTGGTGCCAACTGCTGCTCAGATTGCTGCTGCAGACGCAGTGCGACGCGGCAGAGCCATACACCGATCACGATGGTCTTCCCTCTCACAAGGGAAGCTCCCCATCGCACCCCCCTCAGATTTAGGTATAAGTTGGCACAGTGGATAGGCCTTGAAAAACGGAACGCAGATCAATCGAGAAAACAGGAAGAAGTTGTGTAGAAACTATGAAAAAAATAAGCAAAATATACAAACTGAGTAGCCCATGCGCAAGATAGGCAACATGAAAGGTAGTCTCAGCGAATGCGCGGCGTGGTACCGTGGTTAGCGTGAGAAGCTGCGGTAAGAGAGGTCCTTGGTTCAAGTCTTCCCTGGAATGAAAATTTTACATTCTTTATTTTCGCAAAGTTATGATCTGTCCGTTCGTTCATTGGCGTCTCTGTTCACTGTAATAAGTTTAGTGTCTGTGTTTTGCGACCGCACCGCAAAACCGTGCGATCAGTAGACGAAAGGACGTGCCTCTCCAATGGGAACCGAAAACATTTGATCGCGAGGTCGTAGGTCAACCGATTCCTCCACAGGAAAACACGTCTGAAATATTCTATACGACATGTGCGTCACATGACAGGAATATGTTGTCGAATGGGTAAAAAGATTCTTCTACCGTGCCCGATTTAGGATTTCTTGCGGATGTGATAATCACTCCCAAAAAAGTGATGTAAACATAATGGACGGACAGATAATAATTGTCTGAAAATAAAAAATTAAAATATTTCACTATAGCACAGACTTGAACCAAGGACCTCTGGTTCCTCAGCTGCTCATGCTAACCACGGGGCCACGGATCTACTACGCTCACACCTTCCCTGATGTTGCCTATCTTGCGCTCACACCTTCCCTGATGTTGCCCATCTTCTGCATGGACTACTCAGTTTGTATATTTTGCTTATTTTTTCATAGTTCCACACAACTTCTTCCTGTTTTCTTGATTGATCTGTGTTCAGTTTTTCAAGGCCTATCCACTGTGCAACTTATAACTAAATCTGAGGGTGGTGCGATGGGGAGGTTCCCTTGTCAGTAGTACCACGTGGCCGTCCAGGGCCCGGACTTCGTCCGACCACACATTCCCGTGACCACCGCTGCCAGCTTTCATGTACAGTCGCTACATTCCTGCCAAGTCCTTCTGCTGTACTACAGAAAAAACATCCAGCTTCTCATAGCCCTAGTACACGACCTCGTTCGTATCCAGTGAGGCGTTGATAACCGCGTCTTAAAGGCATTCTTGATTGACATCAAGCCACCATGTCCATTCTCAAAGGTAACTAATGCTCACGACCGTTTCTGTGTTTATTTAAACCAAACCTGATTTGTATCATCATAGTGGCGCTACTAGCGCCAGTCTTAAGCCTAAATTACACGACGACATTGGGTTGCGCCACTCGTTGCGTGGAATGAGTTGCACGCAAATGCTTTCATGTTTGAAGACACGGCGAAACCAGTATACAGGGTCTTACAAAAAGGTACGGCCAATCTTTCAGGAAACATTCCTCACACACAAAGAAAGAAAATATGTTATGTTGACATGTGTCCGGAAACGCTTACTTCGCATGTTAGAGCTCATTTTATTACTTCTCTTCAAATCACATTAATCATGGAATGGAAACACACAGCAACAGAACGTACCAGCGTGACTTCAAACACTTTGTTACAGGTAATGCTCAAAATGTCCTCCGTTAGCGAAGATACATGCCTCCACCCTCCGTCGCATGGAATCCTTGATGCGCTGATGCAGCCCTGGAGAATGGCGTATTGTATCACAGCCGTCCACAATACGAGCACGAAGAGTCTCTACATTTGGTACCGGAGTTGCGTAGACAAGAGCTTTCAAATGCCCCCATAAATGAAAGTCAAGAGGGTTGAGGTCAGGAGAGCGTGGAGGCCATGGAATTGGTCCGCCTTTACCAATAAATTGGTCACCGAATCTGTAGTTGAGAAGCGTACGAACACTTCGACTGAAATGTGCAGGAGCTCTGTCGTGCACGAACCACACGTTGTGTCGTACTTGTAAAGGCACATGTTCTAGCAGCACAGGTAGAGTATCCCGTATGAAATCATGATAACGTGCTCCATTGAGCGTAGGTGGAAGAACATGGGGCCCAATCAAGACACCACCAACAATGCCTGCCCAAACGTTCACAGAAAATCTGTGTTGATGACGTGATGGCACAATTGCGTGCGGATTCTCGTCAGCCCACACATGTTTATTGTGAAAATTTACAATTTGATCACGTTGGAATGAAGCCTCATCCGTAAAGGGAACATTTGCACTGAAATGAGGATTGACATATTGTTCGATGAACCGTTCGCAGAAGTGTACCCGTGGATTCCAATCTGCTGCTGATAGTGCCTGCACACGCTGTACATGGTACGGAAACAACTGGTTCTCCCGTAACAGTCTCCATACGGTGACGTGGTCAACGTTACCTTGTACAGCAGCAACTTCTCTGACGCTGACATTAGGGTTATCGTCAACTCCACGAAGAATTGCCTCGTCCATTGCAGGTGTCCTCGTTCTACGTCTTCCCCAGTCGCGAGTCATAGGCTGGAATGTTCCGTGCTCCCTAAGACGCCGATCAATTGCTTCGAATGTCTTCCTGTCGGGACACCTTCGTTCTGGAAATCTGTCTCGATACAAACGTACCGCGCCACGGCTATTGCCCCGTGGTAATCCATACATCAAATGGGCATCTGCCAACTCCGCATTTATAAACATTGCACTGACCGTAAAACCACGTTCTTGATGAACACTAATCTGATGATGCTACGTACTGATGTGCTTGATGCTAGTACTGTAGAGCAATGAGACGCATGTCAACACAAGCACCGAAGTCAACATTACCTTCCTTCGTACCTTCCTTCAATTGGGCCAACTGGCGGTGAATCGAGGAAGTACAGTACATACTGACGAAACTAAAATGAGCTCTAACATGGAAATTAAGCGTTTCCGGACTCATATCCACATAACAAATTTTCTTTATTTGTGTGTGAGGAATGTTTCCTGAAAGTTTGGCCGTACCTTTTTGTAACACTCTGTATACTTCAGGTTCGTCGTTTTGTGGGTTCCCCTAGTCGTGTCTGAAATGAAAGTTTTGGCAGCTGCACGTCGCACGAGTTGTAATGCAGTTACAGCTTGTCGCGTGGAATCACTGCATTAGAATAAAATAAGAGACGTGTTTCGATTCGTGACTGGATGAAGAAAAGACGTCAGCTGGGTTGCTCAGCATCCTTGCTGAAATAATTTGTAATGGAAGACCCAAGATGTTCTTTTAATTATCTTAGAATGCCACCAGAACTATTAAAGTTTCTTCTAAATAGAGTTAATTATGCGATGAGGAATAATGTTATTGTAATGCATGAAGCACTGTCGCCAGAACTGAAATTACATGTCATATTGTATGCATTACAATCGAGAATACTCAGCATGCTATAAGATGCGGTTTTAGTTGGTGGTGACGCTTTTTCATTAACATGAATAATTATTAAGAGTAATAATTATTAACATTAACAGAAGTGATTATTCGAAGCAGGCCGCATTAAGAAGAGAACGGTTTGCAAACTACTCTCTTGAAGGTAGATCTGTACAGTGGCAATATTTCAAAATCCAAACATATATGAATGGGGAGCACTGCTGCGACGTTTTAAATAGATGAATACTGAATAAAGAATGCAGCTTCCTTATTTTGTGTAGCCTTCCCTCCTGTCAACAAAATTCCTTTAAAAAGAGAAAGAGTCCACCAACTCGAACGATGGGATTTTAGTCTTGTAGACAAGAGCATTTGTACAGCTACAATTACATTTGGTTGTATTTTTCTTAATTCAGTTGTATATGTACTCCTAATTCAATAAATTTTATTTATGTATTTATTTATTTATTTATTTATTTATTTATTGATTTAACCTGGCAAGATTAGGTCCATCAGGCCCTCTCTTACATTTAACCAGGCATTCTACTTATTTTACATTCATACGTTTTAGTAGGCATGTTAAACTACATCTAGTACAAAAAGTGAAATAAACAATTAGAAAGGTACACCTGGAAAAATACATACATATAGAGTTTATATTCGTAGATCATAAGTACTGTTATAATTAGACATTATTGAAGAGACAAATTTTAGATAGGAGTTTTGGCAGCAGGGAGTATGAGGGAGACTTATGGTGAAGGGAGGAGAAGAATAGAGAGACATGATGAAACATAATTAAGGAAGTATAAAGGAAAAGAAGATTGCGTGGCTAATAGAGATAGACGAAGAGGAAGGCATCTCAGGAGCAAGATAGGAGACGCTAGATTTCCTATTTGACAGATGAGAGGATTGGCCTGGTACATTAATTTTGTGGAGAACTTTATGAGGATGATAGTAGGAAATGCTTCAACTTCTTCTTAAAAGCAGCAGGGGATTGAATTTTGCGCAAGGTAAGGGGCAGTTCGTTCCAGAGGCGGACATCGGCAACTGAGAAGGAGTTTGAAAAAGTTTTTGTTTTGTGAGTGGGCACAGTTAGGATACCAAATAAGAGTGACCTCGTGTTTCGATTTTGATGGCATGACAGGTTTTTAATCTCTGAAGCAAGGTACTGGGGTGCTTGCGCGACGAGGAGTCTGTGAAGTAGACATAGAGTGTGGTAGTCACGCAATTTGTCCGGCCGCAGCCACCCTAGCTCGGAGTATGAAGCACTAACATGATCATATCGGCGAATGTTGCAGGTGTAACGCACACAGGCATTCATGGTTAGCTCTAGCCGTCTTTTGTTTTCACTACTCGTGCCTTGCTGAATTACATCACAATAGTGGAGGTTCGGTAGAACGAGTGCTTGCACGAGCTGGCGTTTCAAGTCCTGTGGAAATACGTTCCGAAACTTTTTGAGTGCATAGAGACAAGCAGACGTCTTTCGGCACACTGCGACTGTATTCTCCGCCCAGTTGAGATGCTCATCCAAAGTTACACCCAAGTTCTTCACTGTTTTCTGATATGGTATTGGAGTACCGTCAAGCAGAATAGGAGGTAGCCGTTCGCGGAAATCTGAACTTATTAATTTCTGATGGGCTATTAAGATTACTTGCGTCTTTTTTGCATTTAGTTTAAGCCCCAGGTTTTTCGCCCATGTCACTACTGAAGACAGATCATCATTCATCTGAGCGATTGCAGTGTTTACGTCTTCAGGTCTGACGCTTAGGTAGAGTTGGAGGTCGTCGGCATAGAAATGATATTTACAGGAGGACAGAACCGACGAAATATCGTTGACATATAAAGAAAACAAAAGTGGTCCTAAGACTGATCTTTGTGGCACTCCCGAGGAAACATGTTTCCAGGAAGATTTTTCATTTACGCAGACAACACATTGCTGTCTGTCTTTTAAGTAGCTTTCAAACCATCTCATTGCACTATCAGAGAAATTAAGCTGTTGCATTTTTCTGAGCAATATGTCAAAGTTAACAGTGTCAAAAGCTTTGCTGAAGTCCAGTAGCGTCAATACTGTTGCCTTTCGATTGTCGATGGCACATTTCAGGTCATCAGTTACTTTAATTAGAGCAGTGTTTGTGCTGTGATGTTTACGGAAACCGGATTGAAATTTGTCATATAGGCTGAATTCATGCAAGTGTTCAGTGATTTGGTCATGAACAATATATTCAAGTGCTTTGGAAACAGCAGGCAGTGTGCTAATTGGTCGGTAATCACTAGGCAGTTGCGGGTTTGCGATCTTAGGGATGGGTCGAATTATGCTTCTTTTCCATGCAGTGGGGTATATTCCGTTCACGAGGGAAAGATTAAATATGTCAGTTAAGACAGGTACTAAGATATCGGCAACATTCTTAATCATGGTTATACCGATACTGTCGTTGCCTATTGCATCAGAAGAGATTCTCATTATTGCTTTTCTTGCCGTATTTGTTGTTACATGTTTTAGATGGAAGGTATCGTTGTTAGTTATCCTGTTTGGGGATTCTTGTGGACGGTAATTATCAGCCGTGCTGGTATTCAGAGGTGCAGAGAAGAATTCATTTAATTCGTTAGCTGACACATGAAAAGTAGTTTCCGATTTTGCCTTTCCGACCCCCAAGCTACGGAGATTCTTCCATAGAGTCGTGGGCGTCAGATCGCTGCAGACAAGGGAGCGAGCGTGCCTGATTTTAGCATTGCGAATGCATTGTTCCACTCTGTTCCGTAGCTTTCTGTATTCTTCGAAACGCTCGGGTTTCGGATCTGCCTTGAAACGCCTATGGGCAGCATCCCTATTAGTCATCATTTGACGTAATTCAGCTGTCAGCCATGGAGCAGGAGATTTTCTTACACGAATTGTGCGCACAGGTGCATGTTTGTCATAGAGGGCAGTGAGTTTATCACCAAGTTCATTAATTTTGCCGTCGATTGTAGGTTCTCTGATTATTTGATGCCATGAGATTTCTGAGCAGTCGGCTGTTAGAGCGTCAAGGTCAATACGTTTCATGTTCCTACAAGTTATGTAACGCGATTTGATCCTTGGGGGCTGCACAGAGTAGGCCAGGAATATTACATCATGTGCTGAGAGGCCAGGGGCCGATGTTTGACCAACATCTCTTACTTTGTCAGTCTGTTTCGTTGCGATTACGTCTATAAGAGTATGACTGTGCGCCGTATGGTGTGTAGGTTGTAATGAAAGAATGTTCATGCTATTGCAACTAAACAGTCTTCTTAGGTTTATTGGGGAGGGAGTGTCTCTTAGCAGGTCTATGTTCAAGTCACCCATTACGATGACATGTTCGTATTGACACGAAGTGAATGTAATTCCGACTGGAAGGAACTCATTGAGTTTATTTTTGGCGGCTTGTACACGACGCCAGTCAAGAATTTCCGACTTTGTATATTTATTTCAATGAACATGAATTCAGCCTCTTTTTTCTTCAGCAGGATTTGACGTACATAAGACTTTCGCTTTGAGATCTGTTCGTATATACGCGCCGACCCCGCCACCTCGCTTTTTTGATCTGTCTGCCCTAAGAAATGTGTACCCTGGGAGATGAATAGATGCAGAGGATATGTGTGGTTTCAACCACGTTTCGGATAAGAGGATTACGTGGTAGTTTAGTTGGTTGAAGAGGAGGCTAAGTTCTTCGTAATGTGCAGGTAAAGACTGGATGTTGCAGTGAGCTGCTAAAAGCTCTGACGCGTTCCGCTGGAGTAGGGTTCAAATGGCTCTGAGCACTATGGGACTCAACTGCTGAGGTCATTAGTCCCCTAGAACTTAGAACTAGTTAAACCTAACTAACCTAAGGACATCACAAACATCCATGCCCGAGGCAGGATTCGAACCTGCGACCGTAGCGGTCTTGCGGTTCCAGACTGCAGCGCCTTTAACCGCACGGCCACTTCGGCCGCTTGAGTAGGGTGGCAGACTGGTTTGCCCTTTTGTTGGGCACTACCTGCCGCGAGGGGCACTGGCCGGTGCTTCAGCCAAGTGACATAACACAGGGGTGTCCAAGATTTTGCGCGCCCTGTTTGTGGCTCCGCGAGTGCCGAAAGAAAGGCGACTGCAAGAGATTTCCTGGAGTTGCGGAAGTATAGAAAATGGATTAGTGGTATTCGGTGCAAGGAGAATATGACCAAAATAGTGACGGCTGTGTGTCACTGTGTATCCTATGTCGTAAGAGGAGAAATATAATTAGCGTATTTGAAACAGGTTAGGGTGGAAATAAGGGAAAGGGGAGTGATTTAAGAGGCCGATGCTGCCAGCAGAGAAAAGTAAGCTTAATAATTAATAGATTATCGTAGGAAGCTAGAATTAAATTGAAATTTACTAAAGTGATACTGGTAGTGATTATCGTAGGAAGCTACAATTAAAAGTGATACTGATGGTGATTTTTGTTATGAACAATTAAAACCGAAGAGATGAGTGATTACTGAACTAAAGGAGAGAGTAATAATTGCAATAGAACTATTACAGAATGGAAGAGAATAAACTAAGAAAATGAAAAAAAAGTATTAGCAGTAACTAAAATTAAGTAATGGTTAGAGCTACAGACTCAAAAAATAGTGAAAAGTTAATACAGTTACAAAAACAATAAGTTGAAGGTACAAATATGGGTATAATTGAAAAGTTAATACAATTACAAGACTATATCTGAGTATAGGGCTGTTACAATTTGCAAATGGTGTTAAGTTTGCAGTTTTGGCTTGAGTAGCTTCACTTAATACTATTCAGTTCTGTCATGTTTGTGACTGTCTTCTTTCCAGCTGCTGTCTTAATGATTACTCTGCCATCCTGAGTCCACACATTCTGAAGACCGAAATGGGATATGGCACTGTTTAAAATCTTTAGCCGTTCGTGTGTCAGATCTTCCCTTATTGTAAGCCCTGTCCTTGCTAACTTCTTCTTCTGGGTAAAGATCTCTGCCCTTTTTCGGTACGAGAGAAATTTAATTATTATTGGACGAGGTTTGGTAGCACCCGATGGCTCCTGTCAATGTCTGACTTGGTCACTTCAACACCTAGTTTTTCACGCGCAACCTCTATAAGCAGGTTGTCTGTGTCTTCTTCCTTAATTTCTTCTACTCCAAACAGTCGTAGACTATTTCGCCTTTGGTACTGTTCTAGCTCGTCTGTGGCGGCAGATAGTTTCACTTCCAACTCTCGTGCCTTTTTCTCGTATTCAGACACAGACTTTTTTAGTGCTGTAATTTCGGCAGTATTGGCCTCAACAGTTTCACGCATTTTGGCCAATACTGCTGCCGTTACAGTATCTGATATAGTGCCTGCTATCAGATCGAGATTGTTTTCATCGCGAAGCGCAGCGTTTACCTCAGAGCGGACCAGCTCCGCTATACCGGGAGCCGCGGCCGCACCTTCCGCCAAGAGCAGGCACGCCGCACCTGCTGCTTCCCCGCTGCTGGACGCGCTGCTGTTGACTCTTCTGTTTACCATTTTCTCGAAGATATTGGCGGAGCACAGAAAAAAATAGCACTACTGCACAGAACACTGTTGTTTACACGATTTCCACTTGTACTAGACAACACCACCTGCGAGAACACCTTCGAAGTCAACTAAATTTCGCGAGCCGAACTTAACACGTGTTACACTGCAGCCGCCAAGAATGGCTGCAGCTGATATTGTCAAACTATCTATGTTCTAATCGCACGTGGCTCTCTCAGGAGCAGCAATATGTTGCTCATTTTTGTAATCAGCATCACTGAAATCCCACAGACACCTATGCAAAGCATACATATCCAAAAAGTGAACATTATTCTCTGTTCCTCACTTCATATTTCAGTTTGTCTACACTCTGCGAACACAGATAATCTCAAAACTCATGTAACTAGTGTCGCCAAAGCTGGAACACGCCGAAACTGTTTAGTTTCACCGACGAGTTGCGCAAACGCGCGGCGCGCATGCGCAGTGGCCGGTACCGGAGTTGCCTGCAAGCTAGTGTCTTCGTGTAAAGTAGGCTTTAGGCAACTGGTGCGAAATTTGAATAGACATCATCTTTCGGATACAGAAACACGCCTACTAACTTTCTTTTATGTCGCACAACTCCTTATTCGTGTTGCGATTTCTTTTCCGTCAACGTATTTTTAAATACATGGAGGAGACACAGAGATTATGACGTCTGTCACGTAAGATCTTTAATTGACTTTTTAAGAGAGTTCAGTCTACGGAATGATTTTGGAATCACACGAAAGAATGCGCACTAGAGACTGCAGTTTTTTACAGTTTTTGTTGTTGTTTTAGGCATGAGGTTGTGTTTTGCATAGCATTTGTAAATATTTCGCTTTCTACACATTTAAATGCTCTGTAATATACAGAGGTTGGGCTAAAATATGGAAACACCAAAAACATGAGACACTCAAACGCGTTCGAAATTATTTTAAAAAACATATGCGGAAATTTGTGTGTATCGTTCCATCTTTGTCAGTGATAGTACTCAGATTGAGAACAAATAAAACAGAAATTTGAGCAGAAATTCTCAACAATCTGACTGCGACTTTTAAAATATCCTCTAACGTCTCCTAACAAAATCTCTGCAATGCGCCTGTACGCAACAGACAACTTACCTCGTCTTGCCACTGCGACTG
The DNA here is from genome assembly GCF_023864275.1 of Schistocerca cancellata. Lineage (NCBI taxonomy): Eukaryota > Metazoa > Arthropoda > Insecta > Orthoptera > Acrididae > Schistocerca > Schistocerca cancellata. The sequence goes on along the minus strand of NC_064631.1, from coordinate 191,311,046 downwards.
CGTGATCAGCAACATGCTAAAATATTTCAAAAACCAATTCTGCGATCCATACAGAGTGCAATGCATATATTTGTTCCAACTATTGCTACCATTTGTATCGTATGTTAACCGGAGTCCTAAAAACGACGGAGAGGTTCCGTCCCCGCCGCAGCCGCAGTGGTCCACAACCCTACGACGACTACCGCAGTCCACTTCACCCCTCCGCCGCCCCACACCGAACCCAGGGTTATTGTGCGGTTCGGCCCCCGGTGGAAACCCCCAGGGAACGTCTCATACCAGACGACTGTAACCCCTATGTTTGCGTGGCAGAGTAATGGTGGTGTACGCGTACGTGGAGAACTTGTTTGCGCACCAATCGCCGACATAGTGCAGCTGAGGCAGAATAACGGGAACCAGCCAGCATTCGCCGAGGCAGATGGAAAACCGCCTAAAAACCATCCACAGACTGGCCGGCTCACCGGACCTCGACACAAGTCCTCCGGGCGGATTCGTGCCCGGGACCAGGCGCTCCTTCCCACTCCGGAAAGCCGTGCGTTAGACCGCTCGGATAACCGGGCGGACATTACTACCATATTTTTATACATAGAAACTAAATGATCAGGAGGGGTTTCGTCGACTAACATTAAATTATGTAAAGAAAAAATGAAAGAAACCAATAAAAACTATTCAATTACTACATTCAGAAAAATTGATGATTTAAATGCTGACGAACTTGTAATTATTCCACTCAATAAACACATTTCTGGCCACAACAAAGATACGAATATTACTCTGAGTGTGTTCATATAGAAATCTAACAAAATCCTTTCAGTGCGCAAACAACCAACAACTACGTGCGGCGAAAAGGCAAATTACCAAAATATCCTCAATTAATACCAGTCTCCCCCGGCGCCAATAGTACGATCACGGCAGACTGCGACCTCTCATGTCGCGCGGTTTCTCTGCACCACACCCTGCGTCCGTCCATTTCCGACTCCCATCGACAACTGCTCGCTCGCTACTAGTCGTGACAATAATACGAGGCCTGTTTTTTAAGTAAGTACCGTTTTGAAATAAAAAAAGACGTGCTAAGATATCTCAATAATTTTATTTTGACATGAAAGCCTGTATCTTAATCTACTTTTGTACATAATTTCCTTCAATATTAAGGCACTTGTCATAACGTTGTACCAGTTTCTGAATACCCTCCTCATAGAAGTCTACCGCCCGACTTGTTTACCACTGCATCACCACTGTTTTGACTTCGTCATCGTCTTGAAGACGCTGATCGCTCAGGTGTTTCTTCAAGTGCAGGAGCAGATGGTAGTCACTGGGAGCAAGATCGGGGCTGTACGGAGGATGATCTAGAGTTTCCCATCGAAAAGATGTGATGAGATCTTTGGTCTGATTCGCCACATACTGACGGGCATTGTCTTGCTCAACTTCCACGGACTGTTGCTTTGATTCTGGTGTGTCGTAGGCCACCCATGTTTCATCGCCCGTAACGATCTGGCTTAAGAAATCATCACCGTCGGTATGGTACCGCTCAAGGAAAGTCAATGCACTGTCTAAACGTTTGGTTTTGTGCCCATCCATCAACATTTTCGTTACCCAACGTGCGCACAATTTTTGGTAACTCAAGTGCTCGGTCACAATGTCATTCAGAACACTACGAGAAACATTAGGAAAGTCATCCCGCAAGGAGGAAATCGCAAAGCGTCTGTTTTCTCTCACATTATTGTCCACTTCCTGCACCAGACTTTCATTAACGACCGAAGGACGCCCACTCCGTTGTTCATCATGCACATTTGTGCGGCCATCTTTAAATGCTCTCACCCACTTTCTTACCATCCCATCACTCATAATGTTTTCTCCGTAAACTGCACAGACCTCACGATCAATATCGATCGCTTTTAAGCCTTTAGCACTAAGAAATCTTATAACAGCCCATACTTCACAGTCAGCGGGACTCACGGTTATCGGAGGCATCTTAAACACTCAGTACACAACGTAAACAAGGAAGAATCAGACTGTAATGGCGTCAGTGCGTAGATTAAGGTAGAGGCTTCCATGTAAAAATAAAATTATTGAGATATCATAGCATCTTTTTTTTAAATTTCAAAACGGTACTTACTTTAAAAAAACGCCTCGTATCTCAGATTCAGATTTTGTGTGTGCACACAGCAGAATCGTAGACGTCCAACTTTCAACATTACCATGGCTAATACGGTCTGTGGAAACTATTGGCATTCAAAACATCTTCCAGTCTTTTCGGAATGGATAATAAAGGACCAGTACGGTTTTCAAGCAAATCATACTATTCTTCCTGAAAAATAGTGTTAAGTTCATGTAAGGACGATGTAGTTCGATGGCGATGACACGCCCTTCTCTCGTAAGTAGACCACGAAAGCCCAATAATATTGAGATCTGCTGACTCCGGTGGCCAGAGTAGACACGACACGTTTCAACTCCGTGCTAACAAAACCGGTTCTGAACTATGCGAACTGCACCGACAGTGCTCCTGTCGTCTTGCAACAAGACATCACCACTGGGGAACAAACTCTGAGCCGTGGGATCGGTCTGATCAGCCACATCAGACACATAATGCTTGGTAGTAATGCAGTCTTTCACAGTAACAATGGGGCAGCTGGAATAACACGACACGGTTCCCTAAATCGTCACCGACTCCCGTCATGTTCTACTCTTGGAACGTAAACTTGGCCAGAAGTTCGAAACAATGTGCAATAATGAATGGTGGGCTCCATGTGGTTCCCAAGTCGTGCAACGACCGTAAACCATAAAATTATCAAATATGCAGCAACCAGTCGCAAAATCATGTTTTATTTATTCACTTTTGCAAATTGATTTCAACTTATTAACAGCCGTCATCGGTGCTTTCAACCAATATGTGCCCTGAGTAGTAATACTAAGCACAGGTCAAACATAAAGTTATGTTTGATCTCTGCTTAAGACAGTATTACTATTCAGGACACATATTGGGTGAAAGCACCGATGATGGGGGTTAATCAGTTGAAATCGATTTGCAAAAGTGAATAAATAAAACATGATTTTGCGACTGGTTTGTACATATTTGGTAATTTAATGTGCAGTTAGACTCTTCCGACCAAATGATTTTCTCCATTTGCTCCATAGTCTAGGTCTTGTGGCTTCGGCGTCATTTTCCCCTCATACGGCCATTTCAATCATTGATGAGTCGTTTTGGAATTCCATCCAGCCCTGCACTTCCCAGCTTCCGGAGTTCACTCCGTGTCCTTTTGGTGCTGATAGGTTTAGCGAGTGCGACGTTTAGTTCTGTAGTGACTTGTGCAGCTGCCGTCGTCTTATTTTTCGTCACAGTCGTCTTCGATGTCCGTCTGTCACGTTTACTCAACACACACTTTCGTTCACGTTGTGACTCAGCGAACTATATTATTCCGCTTTCCCTGTATGCGGTATAAATCTTCGACACGTTGCCTCTTGAAACACCAAATATTTCGGTTACCTTCGTTAAGAAAGCATCCACCACACGGGCGCCAACAATTTGCTCAAGTTCGAATTGACCTCCCTCAGACATAATGCACTCACAGCTACACAGAACACTGTTGTGACCACAGCTGACACTTACAACATTTCTAAGGACATTGCACAGCTGCCGCTGGTGTCAAATACAACGGCTCAGCCTGCAGAACTTGGTTAGCAGCAGCATTTATCTTCAAGAATGTATTTCTGGCAGTGCTTCCATATTTTTGTCCAATCCCTGTAGTAAAGTTATTTCCAATACAGGGTGAAAAGTATTTAAACCGACAAACTCTGGGAGGTTGTAGGGGACATCAAAACAAGTATTTTTCCCTAATGTCATTTTTTCCTATGAGGATTATTTAAACTGGTGGAGGCCGTATTACGCTCTTCAGTTGTTAGAGGTCGTGTTACGGTCTTCAGTTGTTAGAGGGCTGTAGGCAACTGCTGTCCACCAGTGTAGTAGGCATTGTCTCTGTTTACTAATGGAGCGATTCACCTGGAGTGAGTACACTGATATGGTTGGTGCGTACTACGTAGCGCACCACAACGGACGAGCTGCACTGCGGGTTTATCAACAACAATATCCTAATCGCCGTACCCGCACCTTTGCTGCTGTGTACCAACGACTGCATGAGAACGGGTCATTTAGCAGATTACTTGGACAGGGACGCCGTCGCACGGTAAGAACGCTGCGATTTGAGGAAGCTGTCTTGCAGCATGTGGAGCGGGACCCTTCAATCAGCACTCGTGCAATTGCACGTAACATGGGGACGAATCAGACGAATGTAAGAACAATCCATCGAGAGCACTTGTTACGTCCATTTCACTTACAGCGTGTCCACAACCTGGAACCAATTGATTATCCACCCAGAGCACAGTTTTCGTGGTGGTACCTGGAACAGTGTGAAATGCATCCTACATTTCCATCCTCTGTGTTTTTACCGATGAAGCAACGTTCAGGCGAGATGGAGTCTTCAACATGCACAATTTACATGTTTGGAGTGAGGATAACCCACATGCCACAGTTACTAGCGCTCATCAAATGCGGTCCTTCGTTAATGTGTGGGTCGGTGTTGTTTGGGACTGTTTAATTGGGCCGTATCTCCTACCTAGGCCATTAAATGGCGGACACTATTACAATTTTCTCGCCAGAGCATTGCCAGAATTGCTGGAAGACGTCCCGCTCCCTACAAGACAAATCATGTGGCTCCAGCATGACGGGGCGCCGGCACATTTCAGTCGTCGTGTGCGTCGATTCCTGGACCGACGGTTCCCAGAATCGTGGATTGGCAGAGGTGGTCCTGTACCATGGCCTGCTCGATCCCCAGATATGTCCCGTCTGGACTTTTTTGTGTGGGGAGAGATGCGCTACCTTGTTTACACAACTCCTGTTGCATCAGAAGAGGATCTTGTTGCCCGGATAGTAGCACCAGCAGGAAGAATTCAGGATACTCCTGGGGTTTTTGCCCGTGTCAGACAGAACATGATCCGACGGTGTAACCTTTGTTTATGTGTCAATGGAGGAATTTTTGAAAATCTACTGTAATTGAAATAGAGTTGTGTTAATGTGTTGTCTCTTGGTCATAAAAAATGGAAAAGTGTTTGTTGGTGTAATTAATTTGCCGCCAGAGAAATCTTCCTCTACCGGTTTAAATACTCCTCATAGGAAAATATGACATTAGGGAAAAATATTTGTTTTGATGTCCCCTACAACCTCCCAGAGTTTAAATACTTTTCACCCTGTATGTTGTTAATTCTTTACGTACATAATGTTATGGTGAGTAAAATGTTATATACTTCGAGAACTATTTATATAACACTTTAACAGTTAAGCCATGGTCCGTCGGTCGTGCACCATCTTGTACCTTGAAACAGAAGGGGGTCTTTCACCGCGGAACACGCTTGCAACTGTACAACATTTCTTTAACGGCTTAATAACTTTACTTGTCTTTGTTGTGGTTTCGAATACCTTCTATATAAAAATATATTTAACTTATAACTGGTTTTATAATGCTCCTGTGTAAGTTGATTTCACTTACTGGTTATTGGTGTGTAGAATAATAATGTAACAGGCAGACGACTAAATACAGTATCGATAATATTTTCTCCACTCAAACGCTTTTAAATTTCATTGGAATATTTGTTCCTAGATACGTGTTGTACCTTGGAACAGTTTTTCACATTTCGAGAAACCTTACATTTCCGGAGTAATTTTTATAATTTCAGTAAAGACTGCAGTCCATACAAAGTGAATGCGATGAATGCGTTAAATTTCTGCTACGGGTCTAGCTAGACAGTTTGAAATGTATACCAAGGTACAACACTCTCGTCTACTGTTTTACAGGTATCCCTGTTCAAATACTTTGCAGAGATCGCGCTGCAGTCGGTGTTGGTCAGTAATGCAAACTTAGAAGAGCCCATTTAAACTTCCAAAGACGTTCAGAATCAAGTGAAACCAATATAAAAAAAGTAATGCTACACAATGGTTAACTAGGACATTAAAAGGCATTTTTTAATTTTTTTATTTATTTGTTCATTTATACTGGAAGCACTATATGCATCAGAGACCATGGTTGTTGGAGATTGCTGTAGACATGCACAAACTGAAAAACAGAAGGGGAAAATTCTGAGGAAATATTATATATGACCTCACACAGTAAAATGTTTTTCTTTTGTGGAAGGGGAGAACAATTGACGACGACACGCTAATACGGAAGTTCACTAAGACCGTGTGCAAGAGATGCTTGAAGTTTTATGGGCATACTTCTAGACTCTTCTAACCACAATGAAGGAATCTGAAATACTGTCGAACATAATTAGGTTGTTAAAATGTATAGATGAAAAGTTGTGTCTTATAAAGGTAATGGCAGAAGAAACAGAAAATTTTAAGGTGTACAATGGACTGAGATACCTGCATCTTAGAGGAGGTGGATAGATTCAAGGGATCCAACTGCAAAGCATGAACAATACTAGACTTTCCTAAGCGGATGATGTAGTATCAATAACTAATTCCAGAAGAAAATTCATGATAATGATGTAAAAGACTATTACAAAATGGCTGCAAAAATAGGTTTACCTGTTAATATGAGACGACCGAATATCTGATAGCAAGTACGAAAATCCGAAGTGATGCACGTTCGATTCACTTTCAAAGCAGTTGGGTGCTTGACGCAACTAGTGGGTCTATTCAGTAAAGAGAACACAAAAGATGTAAGGATACCCGTCTAGCAGAAACTAACAAAATGGTTTACAGTTGCCTCAAGTTCTGAAAAAAGATCGCTAGCAGTAACTTACAAATTCACCGAAATCAGTTAACTTTCGTATTAGTAATGTTATACGGATGTGAATCATTCACGTATCTAGAAAGAAAAATGAAGAAAAATTGAGCTCATCGGAGAAAAATATTATTCACTGCCTTAAAAGAGAACACTGGTTTCTTTGGAGCGCTAAATATGGTGTAAAAACTGGTAACTGTTTTCTGATGACAGTAGCTTAGTACTGAAGGATGTTGAGTGCAACATATGCAGTGGGTCAAATGATCTGTTTCAAGGCATAAGTTGAGGACTTGCAGAAAATAAACTGATGCTAAATAGCAGTAAACGCAGTAAGACTCAGTTTTTACTGTTTGTAACACACAGTTCAACTAAAACTAACATATTAATTACGCAGAATAGGCATATGATTAGTTAGTCTGAAGTACCAGACTTCCTTGGCGTTCAGATAGATAGAAAGCTCTGTCATGGAAAACCTATGTTCCGAATATTATTGAAAAACGGAATGCTGCTATATTTGCCATTAGAACAGAAGCTGCAATAAGTGACAGTCGAACACGAAAATTAATCTGCTTTGCTTATTTTAATTTGCTCACGACGTACGGCGCTATATTCTGCAGTAACTTCCCATTCACAAAGGGTATTTCTGGCCCAGAAATGGGCAGTTCGAGCAATATGTGGTGTAAGTTCGCGAACCTCCTCTCGACTCCTGGTTAAGAGTTTGGGAATTCTGACATCTGCCTCTGAACGTATATTTAACAATATGTGCGTAGTCCCAAGAATTAACAGCTTTCACTCGGTTAATAATAGGCAGAATCTTGTGCAGAAAGATGTGCAGTATTCGCAAGCATCAATTTTCAATAAGCAAGATTTTTTTTTTTTAAATTAGCAGTAATCATCGCACATTTCAGAGTAAACAGATGAATTTTCCTTTGGCTCACTCCCGCTATCTCGGGGAGTTCCTCGGAAAAAATTAAGCTACTTTCATTGTTATTTTGCTGGTAATGCTGGTACTATGTACTCCGCAACTTATCATCTGTATAGGATTCGTACAAATTTTATTTTATCTATTATTAGCGTCTATGATGTTAATTTCATGCACTGACTCGAAACAGGACTATGGAGATTTGCTCCTCAATTGGGGCCCCCAGCTCGTGGTCTCGCGGTCGCGTTCCCGCTTCGCGAGCACGGGGTCCCAGGTTCGATTCCCGGCGGGGTCAGGGATTTTCGCCTGCCTCGAGATGACTGGGTGTTTGTGTTGTCATCATTCATGAAAGTGGCGAGATTGGACTCAGCAATGATTGGGAATTTGTACGGGCGCTGGTAACCGGGTAGTTGAGCGCCCCACAAACCAAACATCATCATCATCTTCAATTGGGTCCCACGGAACAACACTGAGCTGACAGAAGTCAGGGTATACTTCCTAATAACGGACTCCCTTTCGCCCGGTCTAGTGCAGCAGTTCAACGTGGTTTGGACTCAAGTCGTTGGAAGTCCCCTGCAGAAATTTTGGGTCGAGCTCGCCATAACTACCAAATTGTTGCCGGTGTAGGATTTTGTGCACTAGCTAACCTGTCGCTTACGTCTCATAAATGCTGGATGTCATTTCATTTGGGTAATATGAGTGGCCAAATCATTCGTTCGAATTGTCGAGAATATTCTTCAATCAAATCGGAAACAATTGTCGCCCGGTGACATGGAGTATTGTCCATGGTACATGAAGTCCATACCAACGGCCTTGCCGCAGTGGTAACACCGGTTCCCGTCAGATCACCGAAGTAAAGCGCTGTCGGGCTAGGCTAGCACTTGGACGCGTGACCATCCGGTCTGACGAGCGCTGTTGACAAAAGGGGGGCACTCAGCCCGTGCGAGGCAAACTGAGGAGCTACTTGTCTGAGAAGTATCGGCTCCGGTCTCGGAAACTGACATACGGCCGGGAGAGCGGTGTGCTGATCACGTGTCCCTCCATATCCGCATCCAGTGGCTCTTATGGTCTGAGGATGACACGGCGGCCGGTCGGTACCTTTTGGGCCTCCATGGCCTGTTCAGGAGGAGTTACATGAAGTCCATGAATGGCTGCAAATGGTCTCCAAACAGCTGAACATAATCATTGTCCAATCAATTATCAGTTCAGTTTGATCAGAGGACGCAATCCATTCGATGCAGAGACAGCCCACACTGTTATGGAGCCACCACCAGGTTGCACAGTGTGTTGTTAACGGGTCCATGGCCTTCTAGGGTCGGCGCCACACTCGAACCCTACTATCAGCTATTCACATCTCAAATCGGGACTCACCTGACCAGGCCACCGTTTTCCAGTCGTCTAGGATCCAACACATACGGTTACGAGCCCAGGAGAGGCGCTGCATACCATGTCATGTTGTTAGCAAACTCACTCGCGTCGGTCGTCTGTTGCCACAGCCCATTAACACACTGTCCTAACAGATACGTCGTACTCTCCAGATTGATTTCTGCAGTTATTTTACACAGTGTTGCTTGTCTGTTAGCACTGACAACTCTGTGCAAACGCCGCCGTTCTCGGTCGTCAAGTGAAGGCCATCGGCCACTGCGTTGCACATGGTGACAGGTAATGCCTGAAATTTGGTATCGTCCCATGCGTCCAGCTCCAACGACCATTCGGTGTTCAAAGTCACTTACTTGCTGAGGTGCGGCCATAATCATTTCGGATATCTTTTGACATGAATCACCTGAGTACAAAAGACAGCTCCGCCAAAGAACTGTCTTTCTATTCCTTGTTTACGTGATACTGCCGCCATCTGTATATGTGCATATCGCTATCCCATGACTTTTGTCACCTCAGTGTTCATGTGTAAGATAAAAAAATAAATAAATAAATTCACTGCGTGTGGGGCTGCAGGTGCGGGGCGACATGCTGTTCTTCTACCCGTCGGTGCTGGCGGGCCGCCTCCACGCCCGCCTCCGTGACGCCGCCCCACTCTACCTGTACCACTTCGCCGTCGACGGCCGCCTCAACATGTTCAAGAAACGCTTCGGCGCTGACGCCTACACAGGTGAGACAACCCGACGTGTAGGTACACTCACAGGCATTCAGTCACCTGTTGTTACCCTGAAAAGTACACTTGAGGCTACAGGCATATGTCATTTGAAATTACAATGAAATGAACACCCTCAGCTGCTTACAGGCGTTGACATACGGCAACGGGGAGAGATGAAAATGTGTGCGCCGACCGGGACTCGAACCCGGGATCTCCTGCTTGCATGGCAGACGCTCTATCCATCTGAGCCACCGAGGACACAGAGGTTAGTGCGACTGCAGGGATTTATCTCTGGCACGCCTCCCGCGAAACCCACATTCTCAACGTATTGTCCCGCACTACATTCGTAGTGTCCCCGCCCATTATACTCATTACTCGCGGCGCGTTGCCGATTCCCGTAAGAGTTCCGGCACTGTTTGTGCATCCGCACAGAAGAAGTAGATGGTCAAGTGGCCGTTGAGCCGTAACTATATATATACTAAGATGGTATCTGTTCTTTTGGACATGTCCGAAAGAACAGATACCATCTTAGTATATATATATATGTCATTTGAGCACTGGTAGTAAATTTTCTGAAAGGAAAGAAGAATCAGGCTTTTTAAACTTGTTCCTTGGTCAGTGCTACCACCTCTTACACTGTAGAATATGTCTATAAAATTATAAGAATAATCTAGTTGACTTTGAGAATCACACTGAAGAGCCAAAGAAACTAGTACATCTATCTAATATCGTGTAGGGCCACCGCGAGCACGCGGAAGTGCCACATCATGACTTCAATGAAACATCATCGATACGGGCTTTTGGAGCCGAAGGCTCACTCATGTACCCTAGTGTCTGAAGTAGTGTTGGAGGGAATTGACTCCACGAATCCTGCATGGCTGTCCATGAATCCTTGAGAGTAAGAGGGGGTGGAGATCTCTTCTGAACAGCACGTTGCAAGGTATTCCAGATATGCTCAATAGTCTTCGTGTATGGTACGTTTGGTAGCCAGCGGAAGTGTTTTTAGTCAGAAGAGAGGTCCTGGAACCACTCTGTCGCAATTCTGGAGGTTTGGGGTGTCGCATTGCCCTGTTAGAATTGCCCAAGTCCGTCGGAATGCACAATGGACACGAATGGATGCAGGTGACCACGCAGGAAGTACGTGTTCAGAGTCCTGTCTAGACGTATCAGGGGTCCCATATCACTCCACCTGCACATGCCCCACACCATTACAGAGCCTCTAAAAAATGGCTCCAAGCACTATGGGACTTAACATTTGAGGTCATCAGTCCCCTAGACTTAGAACTAACTAAACCTAAGGTTCAAATGGCTCTGAGCACTATGCGACTCAACTTCTGAGGTCATTAGTCGCCTAGAACTCAGAACTAATTAAACCTAACTAACCTAAGGACATCACACACATCCATGCCCGAGGCAGGATTCGAACCTGCGACCGTAGCGGTCGCTCGGTTCCAGACTGTAGCGCCCAGAACTAACCTAAGGACATCACATACAGCCATACCCGAGGCAGGATTCGAACCTGCGACCGTAGCAGCAGCGCAGTTCCGGACTGAAGCGCCTAGAACCGCTCGGCCACAACGGCCGGCACAGAGCCTCTACCAGCTTGAATAGTCCCCTGCTGACATGCAGGGTGCATGGATTCATGAGGTCGTCCGCAAACCCGTACACGTCCATCCGCTCGATACAATTTGAAACGAGACTCGTCCGACCAGGCAACATGTTTCCCGTCATCAGCAATCCATTGTCGGTGTTCACGGGCCCAGGCGAGGCGTAAAACCTTGAGTCGTGCGGTTATAAAGAGTACACGAGTGAGCCTTCGGCTCCGAAAGCCCGTATCGATGATGATTCGTTGAATAGTTCACACTCTGAGGCTTGTTGATGGCCCAGCATTGAAATCTGGGGAAGGGTTGCACTTCTGTCACGTTGAACACTTCTCTTCAGTCGTCATTCGTCCCGTTCTAGCAGGCCGCAGCGATGTCGGAGATTTGATGTTTTAACGGATTCCTGATATTCACGGTACACCCATGAAATGGTCGTACGGGAAAATCCCCACTTCATCGCTACCTTGGAGATGCTGTGTCCCATCGCTCCTGCACCGACCGTAACACCACGTTGAAACTCACTTAAATCTTGATAATCTGCCATTGTAGTATCAGTAACCCATCTAACAACTACTCCACACACTTGTTGCCTTATACAGGGTGTTACAAAACGGTACGGCCAAACTTTCAGAAAACATTCTTCACACACAAATAAAGAAAAGATGTTATGTGGACATGTGTCCGGAAACGCTGAATTTCCATGTTAGAGCTCATTTTAGTTTCGTCAGTATGTACTGTACTTCCTCGATTCACCGCCAGTTGGCCCAGTTGAAGGAAGGTAACGTTGACTTCGGTGCTTGTGTTGACATACGACTCATTGCTCTACAGTACTAGCATCAAGCACATCAGTACGTAGCATCAACAGGTTAGTGTTCATCAAGAACGTGGTTTTGCAGTCAGTGCAATGTTTACAAATGCGGAGTTGGCAGATGCCCATTTGATGTATGGATTAGCACGGGGCAATAGCCGTGGCGCGGTACGTTTGTATCGAGACAGATTTCCAGAACGAAGGTGTCCCGACAGGAAGACGTTCGAAGCAATTGATCGGCGGCTTAGGGAGCACGGAACATTCCAGCCTATGACTCGCGACTGGGGAAGACCTAGAACGACGAGGACACCTGCAATGGACGAAGCAATTCTTCGTGCAGTTGACGATAACCCTAATGTCAGCGTCAGAGAAGTTGCTGCTGTACAAGGTAACGTTGACCACGTCACTGTATGGAGAGTGCTACGGGAGAACCATTTGTTTCCGTACCATGTACAGCGTGTGCAGGCACTATCAGCAGCTGATTGGCCTCCACGGGTACACTTCTGCGAATAGTTCATCCAACAATATGTCAATCCTCATTTCAGTGCAAATGTTCCCTTTACGGATGGGGCTTCATTCCAACGTGATCAAATTGTAAATTTTCACAATAAACATGTGTGGGCTGACGAGAATCCGCACGCAATTGTGCAATCACGTCATCAACACAGATTTTCTGTGAACGTTTGGGCAGGCATTGTTGGTGGTGTCTTGATTGGGCCCCATGTTCTTCCACCTACGCTCAATGGAGCACGTTATCATGATTTCATACGGGATACTCTACCTGTGCTGCTAGAACATGTGCCTTTACAAGTACGACACAACGTGTGGTTCATGGACGATGGAGCTCCTGCACATTTCAGTCGAAGTGTTCGTACGCTTCTCAGCAACAGATTCGGTGACCGATGGATTGGTAAAGGCGGACCAATTCCATGGCCTCCACGCTCTCCTGCCTCAACCCTCTTGACTCATTTATGGGGGCATTTGAAAGCTCTTGTCTACGCAACCCCGGCACCAAATGTAGAAACTCTTCGTGCTCGTATTGTGGACGGCTGTGATACAATACGCCATTCTCCAGGGCTGCATCAGCGCATCAGGGATTCCATGCGACGGAGGGTGGATGCATGTATCCTCGCCTAACGGAGGACATTTTGAACATTTCCTGTAACAAAGTGTTTGAAGTCACGCTGGTACGTTCTGTTGCTGTGTATTTCCATTCCTTAATTAATGTGATTTGAAGAGAAGTAATAAAATGAGCTCTAACATGGGAAGTAAGCGTTTCCGGACACATGTCCACATAACATATGTTCTTTCGTTGTGTGTGAGGAATGTTTCCTGAAAGTTTGTCCGTACCTTTTTGCAACACCCTGTATAGGCGTTGCTGACCGCAATGCCGTATTCTGCCTGTCTGTATTTGAATAGGCATGGCTATACCAGTTTCTTTGACGCATCATTGTATAAAATCATTATGATTTCGCAATATTAAGACTCTGTCTCTCCAAGTACCATTGCAGTATTCCATAAACGCGACACAGAGCTGGATGCTCTGACGAACAGACTAGTGGCAGAAAGAGTGTACAGGGCCGGCGGTGTGTCGTGTCGGCAGGTGCGAGCCACGGGGACGACGTGCTGCACCTGTTCACGGCCGACTGCTGCCGCGAAGTCCAGCTGGAGCCAGACTGCCTGGAGGCCAGAACCGTCGCCCGCATGACGCGCATGTGGACCAACTTCGCCAAGACGGGGTAAGTGCTGCCCGCCGGGGGCCCCCTACCTTTCTGTACAGTGTTGTTCCTAAGTAAAGGGAGTCCTGCAGGTAAGAACGAATTTGAATTGTGCCCCATTTTGCCATATGACGATTGGCAGCCGTGGTTTTTTCGTGTTTGTTATCTGCGACCCTTCCCATTAGTAACCTGATAGCCTTTGTGTGGTGAACATTGTCGTTTGATGTTTATTTTCGTCATGGAGCAAATGACAACTGAGCAACGTATCCATGAAACGTCCCCTTTGAACAATTATTCATGACTGTGCTTAAACTGACACACAATATTTTTTTAGCGCAACGCAATCTCACTTTCAGATATCCCTAGAAAGGAATGGCCCTGACTAACATTAACCTGTACCTTTCACAAATCACTTACCTCACAAAAATCTTCGTTACTCAAGCTACTGCAATGCAGCGAGCGCCACTACTGCCAGCTACATAAAAGATTCAAACTACAGAAGGCACTAACTACTGATAGGCATAGTTAGCAAATGAAAGATGTTAATAGAGAACAAACAATGTATTTACCTTAACATCATAATATATATAGTAGTTCATGACATCCAGTTTTACAAATTTCAAAACTCCGCCATCTCTCTCCCCACATCCACCACTGCTGGCGGCTCACCTCCAACTGCGCAACGCTACGCGCTGTTCACATCCAGCTGCCGCTGCCCAACACTACAATGGCAGACAACAATGCAAACTAGCCACAGACTGCACACAGCACAGCCAGTGATTTTCATACAGAGCGCTACGTAACGTTGCCAATAAGAAAACATAAACAGCCTACTTACATCCAAGTTATAAAAAGTTATTACAAGAACAGTGAAAGTCGCACGGCAGCCGTTCGTGAATTGCGTGTGACACTCAGACGCAATGCTGCTCCAACTGAAACATCAGTTCGGAAACTGATCCGGAAGTTGAAACCACGTGTTCTGTTTCAAATGGTTCAAATGCCTGTGAGCACTATGGGACTTAACATCTGAGGTCATCAGTCCCCTAGAACTTAGAACTACTTAAACCTGACTAACCCAAGGACATCACACACATCCATGCCCGAGGCAGGATTCGAACCTGCGACCGTAGCGGTTCTGTTTCAAACGTTAAGAAAACATGACGGCCGCGTTCAGTTTGAACACAAGAAAACATTGCTGTCGTGCGTGATAATGTGACTATAAGCCCCAGAAAATAGGTTCGCCGACGAGCTTAGCAATTGAATGTATCACCAAGTTCATTGCATAAATTCCTTTCGAAAGATCTAGAAATGAATGGGTACAAGATACAACTTTCACAAGAGTTTAAGACTTCAGACCATGGAAAGAGACATCGATTTTCTCAATGGGTCTTGGCTCGACAAGCGGAGAACGAGAACTTCACAGGAAGAATAATTTTCTCAGATGAGGCGCACTTCCACCTCAGTGGGAACGTCAATAAGCAGAACTGCAAAATCTGGGGTAACGAAAATCCGCGCGTGACTGTGGAAGACGAGATGCATCCTCAACGCACGACTGTGTAGTGTGGGTGTTGGGGAGGAGCAGTGATCGGCCCTTATTTTTTTGAAAATGTTGACGAGTGCCGTCACTGTGAACGGCGATCGCTACGGAAATATGCCTTCTAATTAGTTTTTCCCTCTTATTGATGAAAACTTTTTGGTTTCAACAAGATGGTGCAACATGTCACACATCCCGTGAAACAATTGCTCTGTTGAATGGAAAGTTTCCTCAAAAAATTACCTCTTTGCGTGGCAACCGGGAATGGCCTGCCATATCATACGATCGTACGCCTTGTTACCTATTTTTGTGGTGATTTGTGAAACCAAAAGAGTACGTGAACAAACCACAAACAATACACCAGTTGAAGGATCAAATTGAAAGGGTTATTAACGGCATCCCACCAGATGTTTGTGAACGCGTCATCGAGAACTTCAGTGAACGCATTGCTCGTTGCCGCGCGGCCTTGGGTGCTCATATGGAGGATATAATTTTTCATACATAAATGGGAGAAGTTAATGTGGCCGTAAAAAGCATTACATTTTTAATATATTTTGTATGTTCTTTAGCACTTTAATGTTCGTCCCTATTACCAGGACACCCTCTACCTCTGGAGTTTCAGAAAACGACTGGGAAAGAAATAAATGACATACAGAAAAATAACACATATCAGTAATTTTTAATACACGTCACGGCATACATGCACTTGAGGGGCAGGCGTGTCAGAGCATGTAGACAAATCATCTACTCCATAGCATCGTACCAAATTAGCTCGCGCCTGCAGATAGGCAACCCAGTGAACAGAATTCCAAAGCCGGCTGCTGTCGTACCTTCCTCGGCAATTCGTGTTAGCGACTTCAATGAACTGCACACACGTATTGAAGTTTGCCTCATCACAAACAGCTGCCATTTGAGCACCTGTAATGAGAGATCAAAACTTGCTTTTCTCCTTCTACATACGGGCATTACTGTGTGCTTTTTAGGCACATTGCTTTTAGAATTCTCCTTGCTGGACTTGCATATTATGTAGGAATACTCTGGGCTTCTTGAGACTACAACTATTTATGACAACATTTAAAAGTTGTAGCCAGACACATATTACAAATACAACAATAGGAGCAGCTCCAATTGGGGGGGGGGGGGGCAGGCGTGTTGCATAAAACCGCCAAAAGACTTTTTAATACAATCGCTTATATTTACATATAATCTACCCAACTAACTTTCAGAGATAAAGCAGCACAAAAACTCAGAATCCCGAAAAGGGCGAGGAACAGCATGAAATTACAAGCTACCTCTTGCCAACGTAAATGGGTGTGAGTCCAGACCATCAGTGGACAACACTCTGTCCGGGTAAATACTACCACTCAAATCCTGACTATACCTGCTGCTGACAAATCCACGGTTGAGTAAGTCAGTTATGTGACAATTACAC
Organism: Schistocerca cancellata; assembly: GCF_023864275.1. NCBI lineage: Eukaryota > Metazoa > Arthropoda > Insecta > Orthoptera > Acrididae > Schistocerca > Schistocerca cancellata. The sequence goes on along the minus strand of NC_064631.1, from coordinate 191,294,166 downwards.
TTCACAAATATTTGAATGGATGCTTTTCAAGTGCTGTAGTTCTCTTAAATGCAATTCCTTGGAAGTTGCTCTAAATCGATGTACTCACTGGTGAAAACGAAACATTATTATACTGAAATATTTTATTGTCATTATTACTATAATAGTAGTAATCTGTGGTGTGTTCAAAGCTGTGGTGATGGCAAGTTAGAATTGGGAGGGTAACGAGAGACTGTAACAGATTAGGCCGTCCAGTCCCCACTCCCAGAAATGGAACCTGGGATCGGTACTTGTAACTTGTAGAATAATACGTGGTCATTTTATCCTGCTTTAAATAAAATCCTTATTGGCTGAATAATCTGCTAATATACAAACCCCATATACGCTTATATTTCCAAATTTCGGCGTCAATCTGGCAGTAATAAATTTTCTTCTGGCACTAATTGGTGTCATTGCTCAACCATACAAAGACATAATTAATCCTTTAAGAGATTTAATAGGCAGTTGGACAGTTTACTTCATCTGCAGACTTGACAAAACAGACACAAGTCTTCAAAAATCCAAATCTGATATTTGATTGAATCTCCCTGTTAAAGATTAAATATACTTATTCTTCCAACAATGTAGCTTCTCTTAGATCAACAAGTAACAACAAGACGTACAACAAGAATAATACTGCTTCATGGGTTCACGGGCGTCGCGCCATGTAATGTTGTGGAAACTGCACAATATTTCAACGAGACGGCTTCTCGTCGTGAGGAGCAGCTTTCTCGTTGAATTATTGCACGGCTTCCAGAACATTATCGGATGCGTCGCCCTTGAACCCATGAAGAAGTTATTACATAAGAATAGTCACAAACAGCACATCAAGAATAATATTGGATGGAAAAAATGAAACTAGTCCGGAAATATTTCATGGACCATAAGGCAGGCAGCCAAACTTACATCCTCTGCCCCAGGTGCAATGGTGTCAGTTGGGTTGCCTATCTTAAGGTGCCTGAAATATTACCAGAAGAGTTTCAATTTGAGCACACCATACATTTTAGCAAGCAATCTGAATAGCACATGTATGTCAGGATGGCCAGCCAAGACTAGTGCTCCCTGCCGCCGTTGGATAAGCAGCTGCAGCAGCAAGTCGTATACTCCTAGCTCACTCATTTGTTACATAGTTTAATTCTTAATTTCTTTGCGTGTTTTTGGTACTTGCATTGTTTAATTCATAAATTTCGGGCGTATTATAGTATTTGAGAGTTGTAGCATCACGTTTTAGTACTCGAATAGTGTTAAATCGCGTAGTCTCCTTCCGCCGCCGAGCAGTGTGTCAGCAGTGCACAAGTGGCAGCATTACTGCATTTACTAGGCAATCTTGTATTTTAATAACCGCTTCAATTTTGTGTCGTTTTGTTTGCGCTCTCTGTAGATTAGTTCAGACGTTCTTTGCACAAGTTTTTAGCATGGATAGGGACTGCAACTGCTGTGTTCGGATGCAGGCTGAGTTGGCATCCCTTCGCTCCCAGCTTCAGGCAGTGTTGGCTTCGGTCACACAGCTTGAGGCTGTTGCCAATGGGCATCACTGTGGGGGTCCGGATGGGGGTTTGTCGGGGACGGCCAGCTCGTCCCACGCATCCCCCGATCGGACTACGACTGTGGTTGCCCGGGATACTGCCCGCATTGAGGCTGATCCCTCACCTGTGGTAGAGTGGGAGGTCGTCTCAAGGTGTGGCAGGGGGCGAAAGACATTCCGGAGGGCTGAACGGAAGGCCTCTCCAGTTTGTCTGACGAACCGGTTTCAGGCTCTGTCTCAGGCTGATACTGATCTTCAGCCTGACATGGCTGCTTGTCCTGTTCCAGAGGTTTCCCCTCAGTCTGCAAGATCCGGGCAGTCGCAGAGGGTGGGCTTACTGGTAGTTGGGAGCTCCAACGTCAGGCGCGTAATGGGGCCCCTTAGGGATATGGCAGCAAGTGAGGGGAAGAAAACCAAAGTGCACTCCGTGTGCATACCGGGGGGAGTCATTCCAGATGTGGAAAGGGTCCTTCCGGATGCCATGAAGGGTACAGGGTGCACCCATCTGCAGGTGGTCGCTCATGTCGGCACCAATGATGTGTGTCGCTATGGATCGGAGGAAATCCTCTCTGGCTTCCGGCGGCTATCTGATTTGGTGAAGACTGCCAGTCTCGCTAGCGGGATGAAAGCAGAGCTCACCATCTGCAGCATCGTCGACAGGACTGACTGCGGACCTTTGGTACAGAGCCGAGTGGAGGGTCTGAATCAGAGGTTGAGACGGTTCTGCGACCATGTGGGCTGCAGATTCCTCGACTTGCGCCATAGGGTGGTGGGGTTTCGGGTTCCGCTGGATAGGTCAGGAGTCCACTACACGCAACAAGCGGCTACACGGGTAGCAGGGGTTGTGTGGCGTGGGCTGGGCGGTTTTTTAGGTTAGATGGCCTCGGGCAAGTGCAGAAAGGGCAACAGCCTCAACGGGTGCGGGGCAAAGTCAGGACATGCGGGGACCAAGCAGCAATCGGTATTGTAACTGTAAACTGTCGAAGCTGCGTTGGTAAAGTACCGGAACTTCAAGCGCTGATAGAAAGCACCGAAGCTGAAATCGTTATAGGTACAGAAAGCTGGCTGAAGCCAGAGATAAATTCTGCCGAAATTTTTACAAAGGCACAGACGGTGTTTAGAAAGGATAGATTGCATGCAACCGGTGGTGGAGTGTTCGTCGCTGTTAGTAGTAGTTTATCCTGTAGTGAAGTAGAAGTGGATAGTTCCTGTGAATTATTATGGGTGGAGGTTACACTCAACAACCGAGCTAGGTTAATAATTGGCTCCTTTTACCGACCCCCCGACTCAGCAGCATTAGTGGCAGAACAACTGAGAGAAAATTTGGAATACATTTCACATAAATTTTCTCAGCATGTTATGGTCTTAGGTGGAGATTTCAATTTACCAGATATAGACTGGGACACTCAGATGTTTAGGACGGGTGGTAGGGACAGAGCATCGAGTGACATTATACTGAGTGCACTATCCGAAAATTACCTCGAGCAATTAAACAGAGAACCGACTCGTGGAGATAACATCTTGGACCTACTGATAACAAACAGACCCGAACTTTTCGACTCTGTAAGTACAGAACAGGGAATCAGTGATCATAAGGCCGTTGCAGCATCCCTGAATATGGAAGTTAATAGGAATATAAAAAAAGGGAGGAAGGTTTATCTGTTTAGCAAGAGTAATAGAAGGCAGATTTCAGACTACCTAACAGATCAAAACGAAAATTTCTGTTCCGACACTGACAATGTTGAGTGTTTATGGAAAAAGTTCAAGGCAATCGTAAAATGCGTTTTAGACAGGTACGTGCCGAGCAAAACTGTGAGGGACGGGAAAAACCCACCGTGGTACAACAACAAAGTTAGGAAACTACTGCGAAAGCAAAGAGAGCTTCACTCCAAGTTTAAACGCAGCCAAAACCTCTCAGACAAACAGAAGCTAAACGATGTCAAAGTTAGCGTAAGGAGGGCTATGCGTGAAGCGTTCAGTGAATTCGAAAGTAAAATACTAGGTACCGACTTGACAGAAAATCCTAGGAAGTTCTGGTCTTACGTTAAATCAGTAAGTGGCTCGAAACATCATGTCCAGACACTCCGGGATGATGATGGCATTGAAACAGAGGATGACAAGCGTAAAGCTGAAATACTAAACACCTTTTTCCAAAGCTGTTTCACAGAGGAAGACCGCACTGCAGTTCCTTCTCTAAATCCTCGCACCAACGAAAAAATGGCTGACATCGAAATAAGTGTCCAAGGAATAGAAAAGCAACTGGAATCACTCAACAGAGGAAAGTCCACTGGACCTGACGGGATACCAATTCGATTCTACACAGAGTACGCGAAAGAACTTGCCCCCCTTCTAACAGCCGTGTACCGCAAGTCTCTAGAGGAACAGAAGGTTCCAAATGATTGGAAAAGAGCACAGGTAGTCCCAGTCTTCAAGAAGGGTCGTCGAGCAGATGCGCAAAACTATAGACCTATCTCTCTGACGTCGATCTGTTGTAGAATTTTAGAACATGTCTTTTGCTCGAGTATCATGTCGTTTTTGGAAACTCAGAATCTACTATGTAGGAATCAACATGGATTCCGGAAACAGCGATCGTGTGAAACCCAACTCGCTTTATTTGTTCATGAGACCCAGAAAATATTAGATACAGGCTCCCAGGTAGATGCCATTTTCCTTGACTTCCGGAAGGCGTTCGATACAGTTCCGCACTGTCGCCTGATAAACAAAGTAAGAGCCTACGGAATATCAGACCAGCTGTGTGGCTGGATTGAAGAGTTTTTAGCAAACAGAACACAGCATGTTGTTCTCAATGGAGAGACATCTACAGACGTTAAAGTAACCTCTGGCGTGCCACAGGGGAGTGTTATGGGACCATTGCTTTTCACAATATATATAAATGACCTAGTAGATAGTGTCGGAAGTTCCATGCGGCTTTTCGCGGATGATGCTGTAGTATACAGAGAAGTTGCAGCATTAGAAAATTGTAGCGAAATGCAGGAAGATCTGCAGCGGATAGGCACTTGGTGCAGGGAGTGGCAACTGACCCTTAACATAGACAAATGTAATGTATTGCGAATACATAGAAAGAAGGATCCTTTATTGTATGATTATATGATAGCGGAACAAACACTGGTAGCAGTTACTTCTGTAAAATATCTGGGAGTATGCGTGCGGAACGATTTGAAGTGGAATGATCATATAAAATTAATTGTTGGTAAGGCGGGTACCAGGTTGAGATTCATTGGGAGAGTCCTTAGAAAATGTAGTCCATCAACAAAGGAGGTGGCTTACAAAACACTCGTTCGACCTATACTTGAGTATTGCTCATCAGTGTGGGATCCGTACCAGATCGGGTTGACGGAGGAGATAGAGAAGATCCAAAGAAGAGCGGCGCGTTTCGTCACAGGGTTATTTGGTAACCGTGATAGCGTTACGGAGATGTTTAACAAACTCAAGTGGCAGACTCTGCAAGAGAGGCGCTCTGCATCGCGGTGTAGCTTGCTCGCCAGGTTTCGAGAGGGTGCGTTTCTGGATGAGGTATCGAATATATTGCTTCCCCCTACTTATACCTCCCGAGGAGATCACGAATGTAAAATTAGAGAGATTAGAGCGCGCACAGAGGCTTTCAGACAGTCGTTCTTCCCGCGAACCATACGCGACTGGAACAGGAAAGGGAGATAATGACAGTGGCACGTAAAGTGCCCTCCGCCACACACCGTTGGGTGGCTTGCGGAGTATAAATGTAGATGTAGATGTAGATGTAGACCCCATGGGCTGCATGGTCTTTTTTTGCATCAGCACATCCTGGGCTGCATTTGCGACATCAACGTTTCTTACGGTGGTGGCAGCAGCTGCTGCAGGATTGTCAACAGTTCAGGCCATCTGGTTGGGGGCTCAAGTTCAGTAGGTCTCGTCTGGTAAATAACCAAGCGTATAACTACGTAAATGCATATATTTAGTGTTGTATACAACAGAAGGGCAGACTAGCAGATGGTTGCCCACATACAGCAAGAGATCCAGGTCCCCAGTTCTTCGGAACAACGCCACCCTAACAAAGGGCGGTCAACACCTTCTTCCTTTAAGCAGTTTTTAAAATATGACTCATTTCTTTCTTCTGTCGAAAGAATTTATGAAATATACAAGCATAGTTTTAAAAAGTTACAAATAAACTCGTAGCTGATTTTTTTTCAGTTATTAAAACTATTAGTCGTGCAGTCACAGTTTTCAGTATAATAATGCAGTCTTTTTAAAATAGTCGATTGATGATAGTTTTCATAAAATTAGAGTACTTGATTTTACTGGAGTTACTGAAAGAGAGCAATAGGAGAGGAGAGCTGCTGGAGGGAAGCTGTGGAAAAAATGTTGGGTGGAAGAACAGAAAAACTAAGACCATGAACTATGCATTTGGAAAGGGCTGGGAACATGTGTGTGTAGGGGGGGGGGAGAGGAGTGTGGGGGCGGAAGGAAGAGAGGAAGATGAGTATTTTGTTAGAGCTAGAAAGGTGGGTAGGTTGTGGGTGAATTTCGTGGTCACAGAAAAAGTGGTTCAAGTTTCATTCGGATGCACATGTACAGACTGTGTAGCTGTTAAAGAGGGCACGTGTTGGTCTAAAGGCGACAGGGTTACAAACGTTAATAATCATGGTTGAAACGATAGGATGCTTGGCTTCAAGTATATGGGAAGTAAAGGAAATCCCCGAGTGTTCAGTATGGGAAAGGAGAGTGGGTAATTTGTATGCTGATTTACCGGTTGGGGTTTAGTCCAAGGTGCACTGTAAGACAAAGGGGAAAATAAAAACGACGCACCATCAAGGACTTGCCCGAATGGGACGAAAATCATTAGATGTGATTTACATGTACAGACAAACAATTGGATGATTCATTCAAGTGATAGAGCTTCACAAACTGGCCGTCTTCGCTGGTCGTCAGGGATCAGTTCTACTCTAGTCAATGAGATACCAGATCGAAGACATGTCTGGAGACGTCCCAGACAGCGTTTGGATACCAACCTACCTGTCGTCCGCCAAACCAAGTTTGATGATCTGGGGTGTCATTAGTTCTGGTATATACACTGATCAACACCCACGTGATAATGAAATTTGCTTTATTAGGTGTAGCCAGGACACCACTTAATTTTACAACAGATAACCTTCTTTGGAAAATAAAAAGGCTTGTCTCCTGCCCAAAAATTTAGTATCAAAACACGAATATACAACCTTAATAATTCACTTTTATATCTGAACTGATTTTACGTTCCTTGGTAGTGCTCCCTCGACGCTCTCCAACGGATGCCGAGGAGTTAGACGGGCGCCGCTTCCGGGTCGAAGACTGGCGTATTGAAGACCTGGTCGATCAGGCTGCGACGGTGTTTCCTCCTGGCGGCGGTCCGCGGCGGGTCGAAAGACGCCTGTTCGCTTTTTTTTTCTTCTTCTTTATTGTTATTTTAACACTTGAACAATCAGGTAGGCTGGGAGTGGCATGCTACGCCGTTCTTCAGCCATAGTGTTGACAATAACAGTACAATAACGGAGAATTAAAATGAACATAGTGACGGGCAAAAAATTGTGGTCACAGATACACAAAAAACACGGAGCCGTTCACACTCGACGATAACGACACTGAAAACACGTTGACACGGCGCACATAACACTGATGAATCTGATGGCACAAGTGAACGTAGAAGCGTGACGGCGGACACTAAAAACACAAAACGACGTCACACACACGAGACACTGATGGCGATGATCTCCGGCGCGCGAAAGTCCACGTAGCGTGTGCGAGTCCGGGGACCTGCCATGAGGAGAAGAAGGGGGAGGCGGGGTGGAGATGGGAGAACAAAGATGCCAATGGCTGAGGAGATGGGAGGAGGAGTAGAAGGACAGGGGAGGGGAGGCCCGGGGGAGGAGTGGGGAGAAGGGGAGGAGGGACGGAGAGTGCCCAAAGGAACAGATACAGGAAGAGGGAGGGAGGATCAAAGTTGGTAGGAGGGGTAGATGGAGGGGAGGAGGACATCATCAGGGAGGGGGAGCTGGCGGAAGCCACCTTGGGAGAGGGTAAGGAGGGTGGAGAGATGGAGACCGGGTGGGACGTGGGAATACAGGCGCGGCAGCGGGCGGGGGTGGGAGACGACGGGTGAGACAAGCGGATGAGGAGGATCGAGTTTGCGGGAGGTGTACAGGATCCGTATCCTTTCAAGGAAAAGGAGGAGATGGGGGAAGGGGATGAGATCGCCTGTTTGCTTTCCTGCCGGCTATTTAACCCGGCGGCTCTAGTCTCCCTCCGCTGATTCTGTCGTCAGGATTGGCGGCCGTTGGCGGATGGTGATGTCATCGTAGTACCATCCGCGTCGGAAAAAGGGGTCGGGAGCGTGCGTATTCCGCGGCTGCTTTCGTGTTTGGCGGGAAACGCCTGTAGTGCCGGCTGGCGGAACGCGCCGGAACTACGTTGCAGGTGCGGCTTATTCTGCAGCGGTAGCCGCCCGTTGTATTTGCGTGGCTGTTCGCGCCACGGCAAGTTCTTCATTGCAGGGCACTTTGGATGTCATCCGCAGTACCCTTACAGCATAACAAAGCTTCCACGATATTTATACACCCCATTTTGCTGCCGATCATGTCAGGCCAACCCGGGCTTACATTTCCGCAAGACAATGTCCGCTCGCACACGGCGAGAGTTTCTACTGCTTGCCTTCGTGCTTGCCAAACCCTACTTTGGCGAGCAATGTCGCTGGGTCTCTCTCCTGAGAAAGTCTGCAGCACTACGAGCAGGACCCTACAACAAGTTCGGCATTTTGTCGATCTAACGCGGCAGTTGGGCAGAGTTTCGGACGATATCCCACAGGAGGATATCCAAACCGAATAACTGCTTGCGTAGGAGCCAGAGTTGGACAAATGGATACTGACTTGCTCAGTTTGTGAAGCAGTTTCTCTTGAGTAAATCATCCAATTTTCCTGAAATTGTAAACATTAGTTTGTCTGTCCATGTACATCACATCTACTGATTTCCGTCCCAGCACGAATAATTCCTTCGTGACGCGTCGTATTTTTCATCTTAGAGTGTATTTTAGAGTGTCAGTTAATTGGGTAGGACGATTGTAAATGGTGAGAGAGGAATCACTGAGACGGAAGCTGCAAATTTTTTGTCCTATAATTATTGTCTGAGTCTTGATGTGGTTTATTTCGTCACCGGTTATAGCAGAAGGTAAACTAACTGAGATGTAGTTATTTCTGGGGAGTAGTGCAGGGCTAAGAAGGCGGTGTCGTCGACATACTGGAGATTAGTAATGGTACAGAGAACGCTCCGCCACACGCCGTATGGTGGCTTGCGGAGTATCTGTGTAGATGTAGATGTAGAAAGTAGACAGGAGTATGTCGTTTAGAGGAATCAGTAGTACAGAGGATATGCAGACACTGAGAAACGACACAGCCTCGAGGCAAACCTGCTGTGGGATGTAAGATGCTGGAAATTAGTGCTGCTTTTGATTAGATCGGATAAGTGGTTGGATACAAAGGATGAAACAAGCTTCATGCACTTTACTGACACTGCATATGTCTGGATTTTGAGAATGAGATGCCACTCACGATCACAAGCTTCGTCTGTGTCGGAGAACACTGACATGGTAGATTACAGCTCTTGAGTGATGCTAAACGAATTGGGTGAGGTATAGGAGGAGATCGCCGAGGAATCTCTGGGGCGGAATCGAGATTGCTTATGAGGAGGAGCAGATGCTGGTTTAAGTGTTTATATACGTGTTGGAGAGAACTGATCCAAAGCCTGTGTCGATTACTGAAGTGAGGCTTATGGTTGGTTGGTTGGTTGGTTTGACAAAGTGGTCATCGGTCTCATCGGATTAGGGAAGGATTGGGAAGGAAGTCGGCCGTGCCCTTTCAGAGGAACCATCCCGGCATTTGCCTGGAGTGATTTAGGGAAATCACGGAAAACCTAAATCAGGATGGCCGGACGCGGGATTGAACCGTCGTCCTCCCGAATGCCAGTCCAGTGTCTAACCACTGCGCCACCCCGCTCGGTGAGGCTTATGGGTAACAGGAGCGGGTGTCATGGGCAGGTTTCTTGGGATTACGAAATGTAGGATATGGGAAGATTTCTGCGGTTCGGGATTTTAGCCTCTGTGAATGACCACGTTGTAGAGGTTGCCAAGAATTCCTAGAAATGAGTGAATGCATTGTTTCAAGTATCAAATGATAATATAGTGGTAAACAGGAGTTGTTCAAAAATGGCTCTGAGCACTAAGGGACTTAACATCTGTGGTCATCAGTCCCCTAGAACTTAGAACTACTTAAACCTAACTAACCTAAGGACATCACACACAGCCATGCCCGAGGCAGGATTCGAACCTGCGACCGTAGCGGTCACGCGGTTCCAGACTGAAGCGCCTAGAACCGCACGGCCACACGGGCCAGCAAACAGGAGTTGTGTTTCGTTTTTGTGCCTTCTGCTATGGTTGGCGTATTAAGATTTGTTGGTATGTGGTCCATATCCGGAAACTGGAGCCAAGAGGTGAGATAGTCAGTTCGTTTGTTGATTATGAGGAATAAGGAATAATCTAATTGAGTGTCATTATGAGGCACGGTAAAAATATCTGGAGGTATGAAACGTCCCCTTAGAAAAATTAATGAATTACTGTGCTGATAAACCTCTTACATTATTTGCTTTTCAAACAGCTGAGCAAAACTGAACGTACTCAGGCATTCACTAAAGTGACACACAATATTTTTAGCGCAACGCAATCTGACTTTCGATAATCCCTACAAAAGAATGGCCCTGGCTAACATTAACCAATACCTTTCACAAATCACTTACCTCACAAAAATCTCGAACTACTGCAATACAGCGAGCGCCACTACTGCAAGCTAAATAAAAGATTCATACTGCTGAAGGCACTAACTGCTGATAGATATAGTTAGCAAATGAAAGATTTTGATAGAGAACAAACAATGTATTTACCTTAAAAGTGTTCAAAAGTCATTATATATATATAGCAGTTCGTGACGTCCAGTCTTACAAATGTTCTGTCTCTGATGGACACACATCCAGATCATCCGCTCTCAAAACTCCGTCATTTCTCTTCCCACATCCACCACTGCTGGCAGCTCACCTCCAACTGCCCAACGCTACTCTCTGTTAACAGCCAACTGCCCAACACTACAATAGCGAACAACAATGCAAACCAGTCACAGACTGCACACAGCACAGCCAGTGATTTTCATACAGAGCGCTACGTGGCGTTACCAATATAAAAACCTAAACAGCGTACTTACATAGCCCCCATGCTCCCCACAAAAGATATTACAAATTTTTTTGGGCTGTGGCCAATACAGATTTGAAGAAATTTTTCATAATTACAATAACAAACAAAATCAAATGCTCACACTTATTGATACAATGTTGGTCAAAGGTAAAATTTTCTCACAGTCCATAAAGACAGTCCTGATCATTCATCACAGTAAAATTTCAGTTTTTTTTCTCAAAGTCTGAGCAGTAAAAGAGAATGCTCACAGAAGTAGTGGATTTCCGTGCAGTCTTGAAGAAGTAGTGTTGTCCTTCCAACGGAAAGACAGTGCTAACTCTTGACATGCAGACAGGTAATGGGCCACAACAGAGCAAACCCACAGCAGAGTTAGTCGAAGATTTGAAGAATATTGGTCGGTAGGTCATCACAGAGCAGACCCACTGTATTCCTGGTAGATATTATGGTGTTGGTGGGCCACCAGAGGTGCAGACCCACTGCAGTGCTTGTAGAAATAATGGTATTGGTGAGTCATCAAAGGTGTAAACCCACTGTAGTCCTTGTAGAGATGGCTAGCAGCCATCCGTTACGCCTGTGCAGGTGCACAATCACCATCGAAGAGTCTTGCGGAGAATCCTCACAAAAATCTTCGTTACTCGAACTACTGCAATACAGCGAGCGCCACTACTGCCACCTGAATAAAAGATTCAAACTACTGAAGGCACTAACTACTGATAGGCATAGTTAGCAAATGAAAGATTTTGATAGAGAACAAACAATGTATTTACCTTAAAAGTGTACAAAAGTTATAACGTATATATAGCAGTTCATGACATCCAGTCTTAGAAATGTACTGTCTCTGATGGACACACGTCCAGATCATCCGCTCTAAAAACTCCGCCATTTCTCTCCCCACATCCACCACTGCTGGCAGCTCACCTCCAACTGCGCAACGCTATTCGTCGTTGACAGCCAACTGCCCAACACTACAATAGCGAACAACAATGCAAACCAGCCACAGGCTGCACACAGCACAGCCAGTGATTTTCATACAGAGCGCTACGTGGCGTTACCAATATAAAAACCTAAACAGCCTACTTACAGGTAGTACGTAGAGTGGTTATAAGGTGCGTATTAGGGAGTCGGATTCTGACGTAATGGGACGCTGTCTAGTACGTAGAGAAGATTGTGGTTAAGTTGTAGCGATGAGGTTAGTGTGTGTTTGCCGCCAGTACCGGCCTCTCTTTGCATTTAGTAGGTTTCTGAGGTTTTCTGTTTTTGAACACGGCGTGTGATTGTGTCTCGGCCACCAGTTTGCAGAAAGCAACGATACCATTTACGGTACTGATGGAGAAGGATTACAGCTCTTGGAGGGAGAGTAGGATGTTGATAATAGACGAGTTTCGTTGAGATATGCAGGTATACCTCGTCTGGCAAGATGTTTTGCTGTTAGGAAGATATAATCAATCCTGGAAAAATACAATGAATCCTGGAAAGCAATATTACTGCTGAATCACGAAGTTGTCCCACCAACAATTCCCAGGATTCAGCGGAGAGCAGTATTTCAGAGATGAAATCGAAAGAACTGACGCTCCAGCTCTGCGGTCAATAATTTATTCACATTATTTTGCTCCAATAGACATTCCAGTGTGACCACGGTAACGGTTCCACGAGACAGGGAGCCAGGACGCTCCCCTCTCCATGCTACCCTCTGCCTCAGACTGCTCGTTGCTTCATCTCTCCCAGACACTTTATTCCTCCTCCCCCCCCCTCCTTCCCCAAAATGGGAATGAAAACTGGTACTATCCTGGTATCTCTTGTGATGTGGATGGAGAGTGGATGTTGGAATGCCTGCACCAGTGGTCGCTGCGTCCTTGATGGAGGATGCGCTCTTGGTGGTGTTCATGTCCTCAGTAATGGCAGCGTTCTCGCCAGGGGCTGCATAACTCCAGGAGGGCCGCTATCATATCGTGCGGTGTGAGCTAACTTGGATCGTCCGAAATGCCTGCCAACGCAAGAGCACCAGTGTTAGAAATTCCCTCGCCCTGCCCGTCCATTCTGAACCTAGTCCACCGGATGGGGGGAAGTGGCAGGCAGAAGGTACATTACCATCAATTGGCGTTTCACAAATGGTCTGCGTAAGCCTCAAGATTACACCTGGAGAAAGTGTCAATGGTGGAGATGGCGTAAGTGACAGCACTATTTGCCTTCCTGCAGGCCCGGCTTATATAAGGAAGGCAAAATAAAACTTGTACGGAAAATATTTCATGCACCTTAAGATAGGTAACCCAACTTACATCATCCACACTGAGGCAGTAAGTTGGGTTGCCTATCTTGAGGTGCATGAAATATTTTCCATAGCAGTTTTATTTTGGCCACCCTTTACTTGAGATTGCCGTGGATGGACTCAAATGTGGAGGGGGTCAGGTGGCAGCCTAATTAAATGCTTGAGCCAATACTAGAGAAACATGACTTAGGGTGCGAGTTCAGCAGATAAAAGAGTTGGTAACCTGTCTGCAGTAACAAGCGTTTGCCGGCCGCTGTGGCCGAGCGGTTCTAGGTGCATCAGCCCGGAACCGCGCTGCTGCTACGGTCACAGGTTCGAATCCTGCCTTGGGCATGGATGTGTGTGATGTCCTTAGGTTAGTTAGGTTTAAGTAGGTCTAAGTCTTGGGGACTGATGACCTCAAATGTTAAGTCCCATAGTGCTTACAGCCAACAAACGTTTAACGGTACTATCATGCTCAAAAGTATCCGAACGACTGGAACTGTGTCCTACCTGATTTGCATGCAGCTCACGTAATGTACCTATCTTGCAGGTCCTCTAATATATTTTCTGTACAGTCGTTTGCACAAAACTGTAACTGGAAGTGACTACTACAGAACACTTCTATGTATGTCAATCAGTCTAGATGTTAATGACTACCACGATATTGCAAATATCAGGAAGTACATTAGTAGGAATGAGACAGTCCTTAACGCTTGTAAGTTTAAATATATTACAATAACTGACATTTCAAAATATTACAGTTCGCATTAACACTTGATACAAATATAACTCGTAACTGTACCACAAAAATCATTTTGTAAACCTTAGTCAAATCCAGATTTTTTGTGAATATTTCATCTTTCAACAATATCTGGACTCCCAAAGTTCTCTGATAATTCGAAACATTCTTACTGTCTAAAAGATTTTCCAACCAATCGATCACTTCGCGGGTGGTTTCCGTAAACTAATTAATAAACTAACTAGTTAGAAAAGCATGATTAACAGCGTCAAGTGCTCTATGGAAACCCCAATATCAACAACGTATCATTAGCAATTTCACTATAATTATGAGGACACGTGGATCTATGTGCACTTCGAAAGTCACCTATCGCTCTTGTTATCTAGCACAAAGTGAAAATGTGTGTGAAATCTTGTGGGACTTAACTGCTAAGGTCATCAGTCCCTAAGCTTACACACTACTTAACCTAAATTATCCTAAGAACAAACACACAGCATAGTCCATGACTGCAGCGCCTGAGACCGCTCGGCTAATCCCGCGCGGCGCTCAAAGTGACATTAAGTATCTAAGGTGTTGGTAAGCAGCTAGCTATGTATATATTTGGACTTTAATTGACATTCCGAACTGGATACTGTTCCACCCTAGCAACTATAACCAAAGATTTCGTGCCTGACAGCCCCTATCGTCATTGCTGACTTGGCATAAAGTGACGTGAAATATCTTATTTTTGGCCAGTGTCAATTAGCACGTCTCTATTTGAAATAACATGCAGTAAATTTCTATACTCAACAGCGCTATTATCCAGCTGCAGCTGTCTCTGACAACGAACTACGGAACATCTTAAACGTGGTTTCATTCAGAAATAATTTGTGTGCATGTTTGAACTTGAAATGTTGTGACGTAAAATTTTGCGTTGGACGGGGATTCGAAGCAGAACCTAATCTGATCGTTAACTAAGTTAGATATCGAGTTCCTTCACTTCTAGCAATATGTTTAAAAGAAATGACGATACGAAAACCTTTTGCCTTACTGGGATTCGAACCCGACAGGCCGGCCGGTGAGGCCGTGCGGTTCTAGGCACTTCAGTCTGGAACCGCGTGACCGCTACGGTCGCAGATTCGAATCCTGCCTCGGGCATGGATGTGTGTGATGTCCTTAGGTTAGTTAGGTTTAATTAGTTCTAAGTTCTAGGCGATTGATGACCTCAGATGTTAAGTCCCATAGTGCTCAGAGCCATTTGAACCCGACACATATCGACATTGTTTTCTAGCCACAAATAGAACTTAAATATCGGCTTCTTTCACCAGTAAAGAGATGTACGTGTGTTTCAACTAGAAAGAACGTGACGAAAATTTCTACGCTGGCTGTGAGTGGAACCCACTCGTACCGTCGTTAATGATCACAGGCAAAGAGACGTTAAGTATTTTTTTTTCACAAGTATCTAGGAGTGGCATATTTCAACCTAAAATAATGTGAGTGTGCTAAAGGTTGAAATGATACGACGAAAATTTTTGCACCGGACCAGTATCCCAATCCAGTCATACACTTTTGTGGAAACGTTATGGAGTTTGGACTTTTGGGGAAACAATGAAATGGAAGGACCTTAATGTCTTGAATGGGTCAAATCCCGCGAAAGCGGAGATTTGAGTTCGGATCCCAGTCCAGTACCAAAATTTTCAATATCTCAGTTTCAAATAAAATAAGAAATAAGTGTCCCGCGTCCTGATCTGATGGTTAGATCACTAAATAAAATAAAATTTCTAGTGTAAGGAAGCTTACTGGTGGCAAACGTCAAATTGTCTCGACTTCCGCCTCTCTCATGACACAACATAAACTGACTCTCCGCCAGTCAGTTGCGAAAGGACGTCATGTTTAATGTGGGCTTAAAACCACAATGCAACCCTACATGCTACACTTTACACTAACAGAAGTGAAGAGGCTCTGTTCGAGCCAGTTAAAAATGACCGCCTGGAGTGGCAACTAGCAGAGCCGTTACACGTACGTATTCATTCTAACACCCCACCGAACTCCACAGATGACAGATGTATGACTTTGTCGTCATGTATGATGTGTCACAGTAGATGAGAAATATGTTCTCTGCGGGTGGATTACGGCCTGTTTAATGCTTTCATTTCCTTGTTTGTCCACATCGCCGTTTGGCAGCTGCATTGGACAGCCAATGTGTACAGCCTTTGACGTAAAACTTGGCCGCTTGGCAGCCACTGCAGAGACTAAGTTCGATTCGTTCACTTTAGACACCAATGAATCTGACTACCGCTCAGAATTCTACGTCCGACCATCTGCACGATCTGGCAACACTGTAGGATTCGGAAGTTTATAGGGGGAGTGGGGGAGCGCTGTCTTCTGCTCGAGCTGTTGTGGTGCTGTATCTGGTCACGCTATAGTGGAAGTTGCGACGTGGCTTTCATGGCGGGCGGACATGCCCGTAATGTGCATACGTGCCCAGCCAGCTATGGCCAGTGGTGCAGCTTGTGGTCAGTCATACACCGTTGCTGCATGCATAACAACTCGCTATACCTGCTGATGATTAGATTTTAATAGGGCTCAGCCAGCGAGAAATATTTCGAAATTCACATTAGATAGTAACGTCTCATGACCTACAGCAGAGGTTTGCAGACTGGCTAGTACGGCGAGCTGCGAAGCACTGCAAGTTCAAAAATAACGTGTTGCTAGACAAGTTATTATTCTGACATGGGATCCCACTACCCCAATGCCAGAGAGACTGGGCTCGAAAGAACAAAGTACTACAAGGGAACACTCTCTCCTTTTCGAGAGGGAATGAAACATGAGGTTAAAAGTGAAATTGCAGAAATGTACGGTGAGGGGCAGGCCAACATGAGAGCAGTGGCCATCACAAATGGCCCAAAGGCAGCAGTCTGTACATCCCAGACCTAGAACTACTTACACAGTGCGTCCCAAAAGAAACACACTGTACTGAGGGATATTACAGGAACGATCAAAAACTAAACTCCTCCCGCACAGGCCATGAAGGCCCAATGGTACCGACAGTCCGCCGTGTCATCCTCAGACAACAGGCGTCACTGGATGCTGGTGTGGAGGGGCATGTGGTCACAACACCGCTCTCCCGGTCGTATGTCACTTTCCGAGACCGGAGCCGCTACCTCTCAGTCAAGTAGTTCTACAGTTTGCCTCACAAGGGCTGAGTGCACACCGCTTGCAAACGACGCTCGGCAGACCGGATGGTCGCCCATCCAAGTGCTAGCCCAGCCCGACAGCGCTTAACTTCGGTGATCTGGCGGGAGCCGCTGTTACCACTGCGGCAAGGCCGTTGGCCCGACAGGAACGATAATCCGAAGCAAAAGGCCTCGTAAACAAGAGCTCTAAAATGTATACCTTAAGAGCTATGAGCACTTGTTCATCAGCCGACCGGTGTGGCTGAGCGGTTCTAGGCGCTTCAGTCTGGAACCGCGTGGCCGCTACGGTCGCAGGTTCGAATTCTGCCTCGGGCATGGATGTGTGTGGTGCCCTTAGGTTAGTTAGTTTTAACTAGTTCTACGTTCTAGGGGACTGATGACCTCAGATGTTAAGTCCCATAGTGCTCAGAACCATTTGAACCATTTGAACTTGTTCATCTTCACCTCTATGAAACACCTCTCTTATACTGTGAAACACATACGTCATACTGAAAAATTGCTCACTGTTCTTAAGGTATGAATTGTAGAGCCCATGCTTAACAAACTTTTTTGCTTCTAATGATCGTTACTGTAACATCCCTGAATACTGACCATTCCTCATGGGACACTCTGTAGATGAAGTCTCAGGTTAACACATAACGAAACCATTGGAATCTACCAGTAGATCGTTAGTTATACCGTCTGTATCAAGTTGAAAAATGCGGGAGCGTGAAAAAAAATGATAAATCACATAACAGAAAATTAAGATTTAGACTCAGAGACGATAATATTTGTGAGGTATTGTTCGCTCATGCTGGGCTAGGCACTAGAACCGATGGAAATTTCAAAATATCTGTAGCAAAGTAACGCCTCGAATTAAATTATAAGCTGAAATTACAGGCACGATTGCCAAAAAATGGTCACTGTCTCACAAGTTCCCAGATCTGCTATTCGGCAAGTCAAAATGGCATGGTACCTGACCACCTACGGATACAGGGCAATCGTCATATATAAGAGACAACCTGGAACATGTTCAGCTTGAGATTCCATGGTACATTTTCGTGCCCGTGCATCTAAAGACGAGTAACGCGGCTGCTGGTTGGTCGTTGTTCGTGCATCTCTGACTTTGAAAATCTTCATACCGGTATGTCGAATTATTGGTTGTAGTGACATAGCATGTTAATGCGATGAATTGCATGGACGCTACACGCAGTTTACAATTTATGCGAGTTGTCCGTTTGCGGATATTCTTGAGTGGCCGTTCAGAACGGATCCCCCACCACTGCTGTTGTGCCCTCCTACACAGCGCCATCCGTGCAGCCAAAGGCCAGCTTTCGGACACCAACAGCGTTAATAAACCGACACCTCACATCCGACGCGATAGACTCATCTTTAAAAGAACCGACCGGCACCCTCTTTATCCACGGTACGATGATGTTCACATCCATTTAGTTGTGTGAGTTGTGATTTCTGATGCAGCTTTGACACTTTTACAGTATTCACTAAGTGTAGGAACATAAAGATAACCAAAAGTCTACGTGCCGACTCGCCTCGCTGTCCAGTGCAGTTATAAGCGTTTAAGGGTGCACACAGAGCACGTTGGTTGCCCTGCAGCTGCAGCGGTGTCATTACGAGCAGAACGTCGCACGCGCTTCATTAGCATTCAGCCTAGTATACACGACGACACTGGGTTGCGCCACTCGTTGTGTGGAATGAGTTGCACGCAAGTGCTTTCATGTTTGACTGTAGACACGGCGACGCCAGTGTACACTTCAGTTTCGTCGTTTCGTGGGTTCCTGAATCGTGCCTGAAATGAAAGTTTCGGCAGCTGCACGTCGCACGAGTTGTGATGGAGTTAAAGCTTGTTGCGCGGAATCGCTGCATATGGAAAAAAAAAAAGAAACGTGTTCGTTTCGTGACTCGATGAAGAAAAGACGTCATCTCAATTGTTCAGCATTCTTGCTGAAATAATTTGTAATGGAGGACCCAAGAAGTTCTTTTAATTATCTTACAATGTCACCAGAACTGTTAACGTTTCTTCTATATACAGTTAATTATACGATAAGGAATAAAGATATTGTAATGCATGAAGCACTGTCGCCAGAATTGAAATAACATATCACATTGCATGCATTACAATCGAGAGCACCCGGCATGCTCTAAAATGCGGTTTCAGTTGGTGATGACGCTTTTTCATTAACACCAATGATTATTGACATTAACAGTAATAATTATTAACATTGACAGCAGTAATTATTCGAAGCACGCCGCATTAATAAGAGAATGGTTTGCAAACTTCTCTTTTGAAGATACACTACTGGCCATTAAAATTGCTACACAAAGAGGAAATGCATATGATAAACGGATATTCATTGGACAAATATATTATACTAGAACTGACATGTGATTACATTTTCACGCAATTTGGGTGCATATATCCTGAGAAATCAGTACCCAGAACAACCACCTCTGGCCGTAATAACGGCCTTGATACCCCTGGACATTGAGTGAAACAGAACTTCGATGGCGTATACAGGTACAGTTCCCATGCAGCTTCAGCAAGATACCACAGTTCATCATGAGTAGTGACTGGCGTGTTGTGACGAGCCAGTTGCTCGGCCACCATTGACCAGACGTTTTCAATTGGTGAGAGATCTGGAGAATGTGCTGGCCAGGGCAGCAGTCGAACATTTTCTGTATCCAGAAAGACCCGTACAGGACCTGCAACATGCGGTCGAGCATTATCCTGCTGAAATGTAGCGTTTCGCAGGGATAGAACGAAGAGTAGAGCCACGGGTCGTAACGCTGTGATGCAGCGTCAAGGGTAACCGTAGCCACGGTCTCCGAGCTGATAGTCCATGCTGCTGCAAACGTCGTCGAACTGTTCGTGCAGATTGTTGTTGTCTTGCAAACGTCCCCATCTGTTGACTCAGGGATCGCGACGTGGCTGCATGATCCGTTACAGCCATGCGGATAAGTTGCCTGTCATCTCGACTGTTAGTGATACGAGGCCGTTGGGATCCAGCACGGCGTTCCGTATTACCCTCCAGAACCCACGGATTCCATATTCTGCTAACAGTCATTGGATCTCGACCAACGCGAGCAGCAACGTCGCGATACGATAAACCGCAATCGCGATAGGCTACAATCCGACCTTTATCAAAGTCGGAAACGTGATGTTACGCATTTCTCGTCCTTACACGAGGCATCACAACAACGTTTCACCAGGCAACGCCGGTCAACTGCTGTTTGTGAATGAGAAATCGGTTGGGAACTTTCCTCATGTCAGCACGTTGTAGGTGTCGTCACCGGCGCCAACCTTGTGTGAATGCTCTGAAAAGCTAATCATTTGCATATGACAGCATCTTCTTCCTGTCGGTAATTTTTCGCGTCTGTAGCAGGTCATCTTAGTGGTGTAGCAATTTTAATGGCCAGTAGTGTATATCAATGCGGCAAGCTGAAAATTTGTGCCATATCAAGATTTGGACCCAGGTCATCCGCTTGCTAGGCTGATGTGCTGATCACTATGCCATCCGGACACACCGTACCTGCATGAAATACGCTAGCACGCTTCCTATCAGATTCAAATTATCAACCACGCTTCCTATCAGATTCAAATTCTCAACCTATACCATACAGTACTGATGTAGTGCCCGTGCTCGTTAGCCTTGTTACTCCTGGTATCTCGCCGACTCCCGTAAGGGTTCGAGCTTGGTGTGCATCTGGACCAAAGGAATCATTATCCGTCATCACCTTAATTACATACGTGGTGTCTGCTCTTTCAGGCACCATTCCGATCCTGCAGCCACTATGAATCTATACACAAAGGAATTAAATTCACCACCTACAGGATGGTCCATCTGAAGTTTCGGATGAGATTATGTCGAAAACTATACATCGTTTAAAAATAGTGGGTAAGACAAGTTCGTAAGCACAAAGGGGGACATCAAATGACACTACACGTGACCCCCACCTTGGGTGGGGTGGGGGACAACTTTAAAATCTTGAATGGAAACCCCCATTTTCTATTGCAGATTCGGATTTTCCATAAAAAAAGTAATCAAGTTTTGTCTGAAAAATTTTTTAAACCATTGACAGATGGCGCTGAAATCGAAAAACATTAAAATTGGGGAAGAACTCCGATTTATTTAGAATGATCCGAGAAGGACGCATCAAATCGACATAAAATCTGCATCAATTCTTTCATTAGGCCAAATTAAGCTATTGTTTTACAAAATGTATCCTACCCGCCACAGTTTTTGATGGAGGGAGGTAGAATGGTATTAATCTCGTTAGGGAACTCTTCACAATAGCATTACGCACCCGACTGTGGCGCTACCGTGGCTAAACGGCGAACTATAGCTCAATATAAAGGTTGGTGCAATGGGATCAGACGTCACTTCACTTTAAGATTGTGAACTGTAAACATCAACTGACGAAAGTAAATTATTCTTTAGTGAAACATGGCTCACTATGCTCCGACAGAGATTGTTCATACGCTGTTAATTTTAGGTGAATGCCATAACAATTACGCTGCAGCTGCGCTGTTGTACGCGGATCTTTTCCCAAACAGACGACATCCAAGCGAAAACATTATTCGAAATTGCACTCAACGAGCTCGAAATGGATTCATGCACCGTCCACCTCGTCATCGAGAACACAATGAAAATGAGGCTCGTACCCTTACCGTGCTCGCTTGTGTTCAACTGGATCCCAAAATTAGTAGTCGTGCGATTGAGACAAACTGGAACACCGTAATCAACTGTTTTGAGGATTTTGAAGGCACATAAATATCATGCGTATCATATCATACTGACACAGTCATTAAGGCCGAAAGATATGCAAATACGCATGCATTTCTGCCAGTGCGGCTTGAGAATGATAAGAGGTGACAATGAGATGTTTAGATACGTTATGTTCACCGATGAAGCCACATTCAAAAACAATGGTGAATTAAATCGTCATGATTGTCGTTATTGGTCCCCTGTCAATCCACACTGGCACAGACCCGTTGACAATCAACACAAATGGTCGTTAATAGTCTGGTGTGGAATTTTAAGGGATTACTTGATAGGACCGTATTTTTTTGACCGAAATGTTACTGGGGAATCTTATTTACAACTTCTCCGCGATGATTTTGTGGAGCTAATATAAGATGTTGATTTAGAAACTAGGCAACGAATGTGGTTCCAACTGGACGGAACAGCTCCCCATTATGCTAAAAATGTGCGGAACGTTTTAAATTTACGGTACCCTGGTCGGTGGATAGGACGCGGCGGGCCAATACAGTGGCCTCCACGTTCACCAGACCTAGCTTCTGATTTTTTCTTGTGGTTTTTTTTTTTAAATACTGTTTATGAAAGACAGCCCATAACCCGAAACGATATGGAGCAACGCATTCGAAGAGCGTGTGCAGTCATACCACGGGATGTGCTGCTCAAAACTGTGGACAACATTCGCAAACGATTGACTTTATCCATTGACCAAATGGGGATAATTTTGAACAATTTCTTCGTGGCTAATTTCATTAATTAAGCACCTCAAATTGTGAGAGGCAAGGGTACTCACACTAATGAAGCACCCCATGGGAACGTGATTCTACTACGAAATTAAAATTAGATTAATACCTTCCGCTGTTAACTGGCGTTGGTATATATCAATGGGGACAGGTGAAAATGTGAGCCCCGCCCGAGACTCGAACCCGGGATCTCCTGCTTACACGGCAGACACTCTACCCATCTGAGCCTCCGAGGGCACAGAGTATAGCCTCCCGCGAGACCCACATTCTCACCTTGTATGTCTACACACTACATTCGTAGTGTCCCACCCCAACACACTCATTACTCGTGGAAGACATTCTTGCCAAGTCCCGTAAGAGTTCGGGGAATATGTGTGCATCTGCACAGAAGAAGGAGGTCATGGCCGGTGTTGCCAGAACTATATTCTTATGTGGATATGGTGTCTGTTCTTTCGGACATGTCTGAAAAAACAGACAACATATCCATATAAGTACAGGGTTATTACAAATGATTGAAGCGATTTCGCAGCTCTACAATAACTTTATTATTTGAGATATTTTCACAATTCTTTGCACACACATACAGAAACTCAAAAAGTTTTTTTAGGCATTCACAAATGTTCGATATGCGCCCCTTTAGTGATTCGGCAGACATCAAGCCGATAATCAAGTTCCTCGCACACTCGGCGCAGCATGTCCCTATCAATGAATTCGAAAGCATCGTTGATGCGAGCTCGCAGTTCTGGCACGTTTCTTGGCAGAGGAGGTTTAAACACTGAATCTTTCACATAACCCCACAGAAAGAAATCGCATGGGGTTAAGTCGGGAGAGCGTGGAGACTATGACATGAATTGCTGATCATGATCTCCACCACGACCGATCCATCGGTTTTCCAATCTCCTGTTTAAGAAATGCCGAACATCATGATGGAAGTGCGGTGGAGCACCATCCTGTTGAAAGATGAAGTCGGCGCTGTCGGTCTCCAGTTGTGGCATGAGCCAATTTTCCGCGGGCTACGCGTGAAACTTGCCCGCACGCGTTCAACCGTTTCTTCGCTCACTGCAGGCCGACCCGTTGATTTCCCCTTACAGAGGCATCCAGAAGCTTTAAACTGCGCATACCATCGCCGAATGGAGTTAGCAGTTGGTGGATCTTTGTTGAACTTCGTCCTGAAGTGTCGTTGCACTGTTATGACTGACTGATGTGAGTGCATTTCAAGCACGACATACGCTTTCTCGGCTCCTGTCGCCATTTTGTCTCACTGCGCTCTCGAGCGCTCTGACGGAAGAAACCTGAAGTGCGGCTTCAGCCGAACAAAACTTTATGAGTTTTTCTACGTGTCTGTAGTGTGTCGTGACCATATGTCAATGAATGGAGCTACAGTGAATTTATGAAATCGCTTCAATCACTTGTAATAGCCCTGTATATCATTCTACTACGTCCATGTCGTTGTTCCTGGGTAACGCTAAAAGTAGGATACTGTACATTTTGTACAAAAATAGTTATGTACAAAAATAGCTTAATTTGGCGTAATGAAAGGATTGGTGCACATTTTGTATCGATTTGATGCGTCCTTCTCGGACCATTCTAAATAAATCGGAGTTCTTCCCCAATTTTAATGTTTCTCGATTTCAGCTCCATCTGTCAATGGTTTAAAAATTTTTTCAGACAAAACTTGATTACTTTTTTTTGGAAAATCCGAATCTGCAATAAAAAATAGGGGTTTCCATTTAAGATTTAAAAGTTGCCCCCCGCCTCGCCAAAGGTGGCGGGGGCTGGAGGTCACGCGTAGTATCATTTCAAGAGCTTCTTTCAGTAGTGGTACAAGTCCATTACCTCCACTTTTCTGATTATAATGGTTCTAAAATTAATGATCGAAACAAACAGAAAGAAAGGTTCATCTCTAGCAAGAAGCCATATGATGGAATATTTCTGGTATCTCAACTGCAGATTTTTTAGCGCTCATTTAACTTTAGGACTCTGTATCTCAAAATGAACAAAAATGGACTTGTACCACTATTGAAATAAGCCCTTCATGTCCCCCTTTGAGCTTACGTACTTGTCTCACCAACGATTTTTACCCGATGTATAGTTTTCGAGATAATCTCATCCGGAACTTCAGATGGACCACCCTGTATATCACTAACGAAATAATGTGCCCTTCACCATCAAGCCATGAAACTATAAGTAACGCAAAAATCAGAAAAAATTAAACAATGGTTTCTGTAAAATCGTTTGAGAAAGATTGTGATGCCTTCGCCTTGATTTGTGAGCGCTTTGCGTCACGTACGAGTGCCGGTTGCACTGGCGAACAGTGTCTCGTACAAACCGGCTCACAGGTGGCGGCCATCGTGTGCTGCAGCGTTAGATGAGACGGGGATATTCTTCGAGCTGCTTCATCTACATCTACATCCATACTCCGCGAGCCACCTCACGGTGTGTGGCGGAGGGTACTTTGAGTACCTCTATTGTTTCTCCCTTCTATTCCAGTATCGTATTGTTCGTGGAAACAAAGATTGTCGGTATGCCTCTGTGTGGGCTCTTATCTCTTTCATTTTAGCCTCATGGTCTCTTCGCGAGATATACGTACGATGGAGCAATATACTGCTTGACTCCTCGGTGAAGGTATGTTCCCGAAACTTCAACAAAAGCCCGTACAGAGCTACTGAGCGTCTCTCGTGCAGAGTCTTCCACTGGAGTTTATCTGTCATCTCCGTAACGCTTTCGCGATTACTAAATGATCCTGTAACGAAGCGCGCTGCTCTCCGTTGAATCTTCTCTCTCTCTTCTATCAACCCTATCTGGTACGGATCCCACACTGGTGAGCAATATTCAAGCAGTTGGCGAACAAGTGTACTGTAACCTACTTCCTTTGTTTTCGGATTGCATTTCCTTAGGATTCTTCCAATGAATGTCAGTCTGGCATCCGCTTTACCGACGATCAACTTTATATGATCATTCCATTTTAAATCACTCCTAATGCCTACTACCAGATAATTCACGAAATTAACTGCTTCCAGTTGCTGACTTGGTATATTGTAGCTAATTGATAAATTGTATTCGCAGCACATTACACTTGACTTTTTAAGTAATAGAAAGTACGTTGTCCTCGATGGTGAGTGTTCATAGGAGGTGAGGGTATCATCTGTAGTGCCCCAGGGGAGTGTGGTAGGTCCGCTCTTGTTTTCTGTCTACATAAATGATCTTTTGGATAGGGTGGATAGCAATGTGCGGCTGTTTGCTAATGATGCTGTGGTGTACGGTAAGGTCTCGTCGTTGAGTGACTGTAGGAGGATACAAGATGACTTGGACAAGATTTGTGATGGGTGTAAAGAATGCTAACTCTAAATATAGATAAATGTAAATTAATGCAGATGAATAGGAAAAAGAATCCTGTAGTGTTTGAATATTCCACTAGTAGTGTAGCGTTTGACACAGTCACCTCGATTAAATATTTGGGCGTAACATTGCAGAGCGATATGAAGTGGGACAAGCATGTAATGGCAGTTGTGGGGAAGGCGGATAGTCGTCTTCGGTTCATTGGTAGAATTTTGGGAAGATGTAGTTCTTCTGTAAAGGAGACCGCTTATAAAACACTAATACGACCTTTTCTTGAGTACTGCTCGAGCGTTTGGGATCCCTATCAGGTCTGATTGAGGGAGGACATAGAAGCAATTCAGAGGCGGGCTGCTAGATTTGTTACTGGTAGGTTTGATCACCACGCGAGTGTTACGGAAATGCTTCAGGAACTCGGGTGGGAGTCTCTGGAGGAAAGGAGGCGTTCTGTTCGTGAATCGCTACTGAGGAAATTTAGAGAACCAGCATTTGAGGCTGACTGCAGTACAATTTTATTGCTGCCAACTTATATTTCGCGGAAAGACCACAAAGATAAGATAAGAGAGATTAGGGCTCGTACAGAGGCATATAGGCAGTCATTTTTCTCTCGTTCTGTTTGGGAGTGGAACAGGGAGAGAAGATGCTAGTTGTGGTACGAGGTACCCTCCGCCATGCACCGTATGGTGGATTGCGGAGTATGTATGTAGATGTGTACATTGAGATTCAATTGCCATTCCCTGCACCATGCGTCTACATCTACATCTACATCCATACTCCGCAAGCCACCTGACGGTGTGTGGCGGAGGCGTCAATTCGTTGCAGATCCTCCTGCATTTCAGTACAATTTTCCATTGTTACAACCTCTCGATATCCATTTGTTGTGGGTACCTTCCCACTCTGGTATCCTGTATAATGATGAAGTTGATGCATTAGCCAAACAAGCGGCAATCCTAGGCACCGTCCTGGATCTGCATCTTCCTTATACAGAGTACTTTCGTGAAGTCAAGGATCACGCAAGACAACAATGGCAGGAAATGTGGAACGTTTCTCAACAGAAAAAGGCGGTTATTACGCAGTGCTACAACCTCGGATTCCTTCAACAGCCGTGGTTCATGAGGACACATCTGGACCGATCCACGATTTCTACCATCATAAGACTCCGCTTGAATCATGCCTCTTTCCCACAACATCTACATCGGATCAACGTTTACAGTTCACCAGCATGCGAGTGTGATCCTGAGTCGGAAGCTGATGTCAACCACGTCTTCTTTATGTGCCCCAAATTTGACCGTGAACGGTTGGTTTTTCTGAAGACATTGCTGAGTATGGGCTACCATCTTCCTCAATCAGCTTCTTCTCTTTTGTATACTAAAGACGTTCGTTTATATAAAGTGATAGTTGACTTCATCGAGAGTACTGGTTACAATCTGTAGGTTTTAATGGTGTACGTAAATTATAAATATGTCTTGCTGATGAAGATATTTCAGAATTGGTGTGAATTGTAAGCCAAGACACTTTTAACTATTTTCCAATTCGATTCAATTCAATTTTTAAAACATTATGTACAAAACTGTCACAGTTAAGCTTTTTATTCTTGTAAATATGCATTTCTGTATTTGTTTATTCAATTGTGTGTACATTGCCACTGTGTGTTGCCGATGGCTAAATTGAGTGCACACTCAAAGGCCAAATAAACATACAAACAAACAAAAAACAAAAACAAAAATACCACAGCTGTCCCGCGCTCGCTTCCGCTACGCGAGTAACCCTCTTTCCTTTGGGGCGCACCCTCAAGAGAGTAGATGCAGTGGCAGCGCTCACAGAACAGTGTTCAACGCCTTTTGATGTGTTCTTTCAGTGCCCCGTGTAAAGTGACTTCACCCTCCACCACTTTCGCTGACGCCAGGTGTGGGTGTGTGCAGGAACCCGACGCCGGACGCCGGCGACCCCGTGCTGGGGGGCGTGGCGTGGCCGTCCAGCGGCGGCGGCCGGCTGCGCTACCTGGACATCGGCGGGGGCGGGCTGCGCGTGCTGTCCGAGCTGCCCCCCGCCTACCAGCGGCGCGTCGCCTTCTGGGACGGCCTGGCCGCCAGCCCCGCCGTGCTCAAGGTCGTCGAGTTCGTCGTCTGCTGCCGCGCCGCGCTGGCGCGACTCCTGCGCGGCAACTGACAACTCACACCTGCCAGCTGAAAAGTGCGTCGGGAATGACGCGAGTTAACTAGGGCAAAGCTCCTGCCAACGTGCTCCCAGAAATCTCTTCTTTCCAGCTTATAACACTCTCCTGCATGGAATGGACATTGAAAGAGCTCCCTGTTACACCTGTCTCTTACTGTATTTTTCGAATTTATCGCCTCTCTCACAAACAGTTCATCTTTTGTACAGTGGTAACGAGTGTGTTCTGCGTCACGTAACTTACACAACTCACAAAAGAAGACGTGCTTCTGTCACAGGCAAGAGTTGCATAAACCGACAACAGACAAAAGTATGATGTTGTTTCAATAAGTGGTCACAAATGTTGCCAACTCGTATTTCACTTACAATCTCTGCTGGTGTGATGTCTGGAATGCTTTATCGGTATGTAACTACGCTGCCATACTATAGATGTGAAAACTTTGTACCCCCTTGTAGTGTAACGACGTAAGTTTTGTATAAATGATTTTGACATATGACCATGTGCAGACTTCGTCACCTACGTCAGTTACAAAACACTTAAAAATTATTTAAATTCTTTTTAAAGTTGTCTCTGAATGGTTCTTGAACGAAACTGTAATTAAAACATCATCATTTGTGTCGTATGCGCAGAATTACGTCACTCAGTCCATTTGGTTTGCGCAAACCATTTTCAATTTAGATGTCGTTTGTTTCTTCTCAGAAATTATATTAATGCAAGTTATCTGCTTTAATAAATATTAAAACCACACTGAATAAACTTTTAAGACTCAAAATCGCGATGAACGTTGTCAAAAATTAATAATCTTGTCAAATAAATCAGTAATACTTCTTCCTTAATATAATTCTTCATAAATAAATTCTCGGAACACGTATTTAAACTTTTGTAGTATACACTAGTTTATTATCTTCATAGATACTACATATAGACGTGAACATGAGCCTTGACAAGATAGGACTGAACATTTACAACACGATTAAACTTTCTATGACGTCATTGTTGTAGAAACATTACAAATTCTTATTTTTTCAGTTTTTAGAAGCACGACGCAACAACTCGGTTTCAGGATCTTCTGTTGCTCTCTGGCTGTCGACCCGCGACGTATAGTGGCCAGCAATTTTCTCTCTGGTCGCGGCAGCGAAGATGCTGTCTCCGTTCGTTGCGCCGCCTTCTCCGTACATGAAACGTAAAAATAAATACAAAACTTTAGATAATTTACAAACATTACAAATATTACAAAATACATAAACAAAACACTAAATTAAACTTATATACACCTGCAAACTGGGCTGACACTGGTGGATGGGTGACGCTTCAATTTCGCGTCCCACTACACCATGTCGTGCGACAGTTGTCTCATCCGTGAAAATACTGTCGTCTAATGTGGCAATTATAAATTTCTGGATCCCTTTATCTACTTCTCCTTTTACGTGAGGACTCCCAGTCCTTAATATTAACACGTACTCTCGAAGCACTCTCAGCATTTCTTTTACAGTTCTACTGCCTTTTTCCTTTACATAATACGGCAAGCAGTGGCCGAACCTGAACCAAACGAAAGTTAGTATTGTTTGGGAGACGTCACACTCATGTAGTCCATACATCCTATAAACTCAACAGCAACAGCCATAACGTTTCCAACCGGCGCACACCGCTGCGCCTATACCAGAGCACCTGAGCAAACCTACATCTACATACATTCCAAAGCAAAACAATTTCTGTGGACCCCAAGTCTTGGACCATCAAATATGCCCGGACACTGAACCCTCCTGCCAGATCCAACTCACGCCTTCTCGTTCTTTCCTTAAACAGGGTCCACCTCCCCTCATTTGTTTTCTTTGCTTTCCCCTGCATAACGATGGACAAACTCCTTCCTTACATCACTTCCCCAACTGTCATGTACCCTGATATAAACCCTCCCACTTAAACTTGTTCTCCTTGTTAAGCGGCATTTTGGAGCACTGCCAGTCCAGGACTGACAATCAGGAACAAAAGAGGACGCTGAACAGTACATTTAAAAGATGAAAACAATGTTCTGCAATGGCTAATTTCCCCTTTGGAAATATTGGCACATTTCGTTACGAGGTGACATGTGCACTAACCGTAACTACGACAAAAAATTAAAAGGTCACTGCACTAGCGACTTGCCCTAATCAAAGAAAACAAGGAAAGGATGTGCGCTTATGAGCCGGCTCAGTGCTCCACATCAGTATCCGTGATGCTACCAACTCAAAAACGAAGGTCAGTCAGAAACTGATACCTCCTTTCTTTATTATTATCTTACAAGGAAAGCAAATAGGATAACAACAACAACATTCACTATTAATTCGTTACTTTTCAATATAATCACCATATTTGTTCACAGTTTGTTTTTCATCTTCAAATAAGAGAATGTATACTTGTGCAGTAAAGATCGTGGTCTCGCTTCCTGAGACACTGGCGCAATGAATTTTTCAGAGTCTCCAAACGGGTCCGATAACCTCCTCTGAATGGTCTAACAGATGGAAGTCAGATGGTGCAAGTTCAGGGCTACATGGTCCATAGGGCAAGACGTCTCAGACAAATTTTAAATTTCGCCAGTCGTGAAGTGACTGGTGTGTGACCTTGCATTGTCATGTGAAATAAGAACTGACTTCACTTTTGATGGACGAAGTCGTCCTTTCAGCTTCGGTAGGGTTATCACGTATTGGTTAGAACTTATTATGCATCTTGAATGAGATTTTCACTCTGCAGCGGAGTGTGCGCTGATATGAAACTTCCTGACAGATTAAAACTGTCTGCCGGACCGAGACTCGAACTCGGGACCTTTGCCTTTCGCGGGCAAGTGCTCTACGAAATGAGCTACCCAAGCACGACTCACGCCCCGTCCTCACAGCTTTACTTCTGCCAGTACCTCGTCTCCTACCTTCCAAACTTAACAGAAGCTCTCCTGTGAACCTTGCAGAACTAGCACTCCTGAAAGAAAGTTTGGAGTGTAGGAGACGAGGTACTGGCAGAACTAAAGCTGCGAGGACGGGGCGTGAGTCGTGCTCGAGCAGCTCATTTGGTAGAGCACTTGCCCGCGAAAGGCAAATGTCCCGAGTTCGAGTCTCGGTTCGGCACACAGTTTTAATCCGTCAGGAAGTTTTATTATGCATCTTGTCTGCAAAAAATCAACTGGCTCACACCCTCTAAATCCCAAAACATTGACGCCATAACCTTCACAGCAGAAGGTAGTGGTTTCAATTTTTTCCTTATCGGCGATGTCGTGTGATGTCATTTCATCGACTGCCTCTTGAACTCTGGTTCAAGAAAATGAACCCAAGTCTCGTCTCCAGTCACAGTTTTTGACAAAATCTCCTCTGCCTTCACTCTGAAGAGCTGCTACAGATTGGGTTGAACCGTTTTTCTTGCTTCTATATTCTGGTCTGTCAACATTTTCGGTACGTAACGTGCATAAATCGAGGAGTAACCCAGTTTTTCAAACTGGCCATCACATTGCCCTCCCAGGTGGATAACTGGCGACACAATTCAGTGTTGTTACCCAGCGGTCATTGCAAATCGTTTGGTCGATACATTGGAAATCACTGCAAGTCCCTGGACGAGCGCGTCATTAGCCATCTGTGTTCGCCCTCCACCTTCCCAACGGCGATGAACCAATCGTCTGACGGTGCTGACATGTACTGTAGCATTGCCACACACCGCCTCCACGTTGCTCTTTCTGCAGTAAGAAATTCAATCACGTAATGCCGTGCTACAAGCACGTCAGAGTCGGCCAATCTCAAATTCATGGCTGCTACATTACCAACATAATAAAGGAGAAAAAAATTACTCGCAATACTTTCTTGCTGGCTCTGGTACATTTCCGCTTCAGCGCACAGCTGGCACGGTCACCTCTAACTGAAAAAAAACGCCCTATTTTAACGTTGTGCAATATTTTTGTACATGTACCAACCGGCGTTGGGTGATTTTTTTTTTTACAAAACAGAAAAAGTATTATAGGGCAGAGAGAGATATTAGGTAGCACAAACGTTGTGTCATTTACTAATGCAAAGTTGATGCTGCATACATATTTCACATGAAGAATTGACTGTAGTTTAAAAAATGAAGCTGGTCTTTCTGTTGAAATATATGATCATATATTCAAACATGGGTGACCGTTAATTTATTGCAGGGGAGGAACTGGAACTATCATTCATGTTAAACTTGCAGTCTTTGTCATTTTGATTTCTAGTACTCTCAGTATTGTCACCTTCGTACGTGTTCACGTAACATCACTTGAAATAACGATGTGCATTTGCAACATACAAAACGTAAGTTAGTCTTGTACAGTACTCATTTTCTCTCAGGTACAAACTACATATATTTTCAACATCGCTAACAGGCGATAACGCAAACTTTACTTTGTTTTAATAATTAGACTGTATCCCCCATTATTGAATAACATACTACATATTTTGATTGGATTTACAGTATTCAGCATTTTTGTAAGACCTACTTAAATTTTTGCCGCCGAAGATATGGTCCACCATTTCTTGTTGCTGCTCTCTGGCTCGTGTAGAAGAGACATATTTTTAGATCTGTTTCTGTATCTTGGATGATATTCCATCAGGTCAGAGTCGTCGCCGCTGCTGGAGCCGATGTGTTTGACCGAACGGAATTCTATTCGACAATCTGGTTCAGTTAATGGAGCAGATAAGGTATGATGTGCCACAGGGTAGGAATGTAAATTTTGAACTTAACGAAGCAATAATGTGACTGATGCTACATGTTTATCGTAGCTGAAGAAGTGTATGATATTTTTGAATTTGATTATACCTATAATAGAAACCTACAGGTTATACTTTATTATTGATGTCATAGTATTGTATATGTTAAGTATGTTGCTTTGACAGTTTATGAAAATTGAGGAAGATCTTTATGGTCAAAACTGTTAATAAATGTTTTGTTACCGAACTGGCAGTTTATTTTGATGAATATAACTTTTTAAAAAATATTTACAACCTATTGTTCACCGCGAGCGTAACATTTACTGATAAAAGGGTATTTTCAATTTGTATTTTTGCCAAATTGCAAACCTTGAAATGCCTGTGCAGCAGCCAGTGTCTCTCACATGAGGGGAGAACAATGCGTGGCGCTGTCGCATTTGTTTCTCTCCTTTTGCTTCATTGGCACTGCAGACTGATGCGTTTCACCTCGCCTGCCCATCGTTTTCTCGAACAAGTTGTGGTGTGCGTACTGTACGACCTTCAGTACACACACCATCAGATTATTTGACTTGTCGCTCTAGAGAAGTAGGTGAGTGTCAGCAATATGTCTCGTGGTCTTATCGTGGCGTGTTTATCTTCTGCCGTTAGGTCAGACGATAGAAATGCCACTTGCACGCTTAGAGTAGCAGATTGACGGTGACCAACTTTAAACAGAACTTGATTAATTTTCACACACATTTATTAAAATAATAAAAAGCATAGATATTATGTAACTTGGTTCTGGATGCTATTTACAATTGACAATCTGAAGTTCCTTTGGTATTGATACGTTACTCTTATTCTCACATGTATCTCTGATACTTGCCAAAAGTGTCTATACATTTATCTTCATGGCTATGTGCAGGAATATGGTAATCTTATTAGGCGCAAACTGAAACTTGACTATAGACTGGTACAGACAAATGTAGAACTCGTACGGACTGGTACAGACTAATGCAGACTTGTACAGACTGGTGCAGATAAATGCAGACTGACTAATCGGAGGTCTGTACACTCATTATAATACCTCGCGCATTCATGTATCACTGCGCGAGTGTCATCCGCGAGGAGAGAAGGTTCTACATTAGCAGCAATCTCATTGGCTGCGTTACATATTAATACGCGGATCGGCGGAAGCAGAATTTGGTCCGTCTCTATGGCAGCGCCATCTCGTAGTGCTAAGACGGAGGAGCGCTGCGCCTGCGCTGTTGTGCTTAGCGGGGCCAGCTGTAGTGGGAAAGTTGTGTACGCGCTGACTATGCGGAACTATGTACACAACACAAGTGAAATCTAAAGAAGGCCTACTGTTATAAACATCTGACTCGTTACTACTTACAGGTGAGAATCAAGTAGTAACTTTGAACATTGATTAATTATAGCTTATGAAGAGAATGTAGGTGAACAGGAGGGAGTATATCACAATTTTAATAGCCAGAATGGCCTAATTAAAGTGTATTCTGCATTAAAGATTTACAGACAAACTGGAAAACGAATGTTGCAACTACCTCTGATGCCATCAGCATGGCGCAGTAATGATCGTTGCTGCCTGTCATGATGTGGTCGCTGGTTCAATCCTGACAATCAGCAATTATTTTTTATTTTGTATTTGTGGAAGATTGTTGAAATATCTTACGTTTGTAATTTTTATGTATCAGGTTTATCCTATGGTTGTATTAATACTAGTCTTCTGGAACATCCAATGCTTGTATAAATAAATGCACTCTCTGCCCAAGACGTCAGTTCTTTTCTGGCTGTAGGTACTTTCACTTCTAAGACTTGTGCTTTACTGACGACCGTGCCTTCGGTTTTGACCTTGATTGTGGTGTCAACGTGAGACTGTCTGCTGGAACCGCTGGGTATTTTAACTCCCACAGAGGGTGAGTCGAGCTGACGAAAAGTCTACAGATTGAATTCTCGTCAGACACAAAATTTTACTGTTTAGGGATGGCTGACTTAGTTTCTTATTTTCGTGACCGTGAAAGCTTTGAATATCTCGAGAACGCCAATTTTATTCACACTGGGTAATCAGACTTTTCGAATTACATGACAAGCAGGTTCTCAGTAATTACTATAATTTTGTAATTAAGTCAGTGACCTCTCTCGTTTCCTTTCGGTCTGCTTTGACCTCCCCCCCCCCCTCCCCCCAAGGACGACATTCCATCTCTTGGGGGAGTCTTGCTGTTCATCCGGAATTCTGCCCGTAGCCAAAACATCTCACTAAACAAACTGCTGCAAGCTGTTGCCGTCTGCATTTTAGGCCGGCCGGTGTAGCCGTGCGGTTCTAGGCGCTACAGTCTGGAACCGCGTGACCGCTACGGTCGCAGGTTCGAGTCCTGCCTCGGGCATGGATGTGTGTTGCCGCGTGACCGCTACGGTAGCAGGTTCGAATCCTGCCTCGGGCATGGATGTGTGTGATGTCCTTAGGTTAGTTAGGTTTAAGTAGTTCTAAGTTCTAGGGGACTGATGACCTCAGAAGTTAAGTCCCATAGTGCTCAGAGCCAGAGCCGTCTGCATTTTACTTCCTCATTTCACCTTTTCTCTTTGTAACGTCTACAGCCTTCCGTCATTCGTTGTCACCAGGGCACACTTACTCCAGCTTTCTGGTCAGCTCCCTCACCCCTTTTGCTGCTCGGCTGCTTTAACGTCCACCATCCCCTTTGGGGTTCTTCGAGAACCTGTCCGAGAAGTTCCCTCTTGGCTAACATTTTCAATCAACTCAACCTCACCTATCTTATTACTGAAGTACCCATGTTCGTTTCCGACTCCACACACCTATTGCCATTTGGGCCACTCGTTCTGCTCTGCCCAACTTGCCCGTCGTCTCGAGTGGCCCGTTCTCTCTGACATGTACTCGAGCGACCATTTCCTGTACACTATCATTTTGCTGACTCTTACGCCACCTACGTCTAAACTCAACTAGTAGCTTTCTAAGGCTGACTGAAGGCTTCACTCCTCCCTGACTACCTTCGACGAACATTTCCCAGTTCTTTTAACAGTTCCACTCCCTCTCCCGTCATATGGGGCAACTTCCGTCAGCATTCTGAGGCCAAGCTCCAGTCTCCGATTTCCGGCCTGACTGTAACAGATGATGTCATTGCGGACCCAATTGCTATCTCCAACAGCTCAGGCCGTGATTTTGCGAAGATTTCGTGCTCCACCCATTATCTCCCCACCTTGCTCCCTTGGCGAAGAGTGGAAGGAGGCTCGGGTGATATCCTTCTCTTCCAGAATGGTGACTGCTACAATGCCACCTTTACTATGAGGGAGCTAGAGCACGGTCTTACTTAATACCAATCTTCCGCCTCAGGGTCAGACGATGTTCACATTCAGATGTTGCAGCACTTTTCTCCTGTGAGCAAGCACTTTCTCCTTTGTAAGTACATTCGCATTTGGGCAGATGACACGTTTCCTTGATGCTCCCATGTAGCTACTGTCATACCCATATCTAAGCCCAGTAAGGGCAGACATTTTCCTTCTAGCTATTGCCCCATTTCTCTCACGTGTGGTTCATGGCCGGCTGGTATGGTGGCTAGAGTCTCGCAATCTGCTAACCAATGAACAATGTTGATTTAGAGCAGGTCGTTCCGCAGTTGACCATCTCGTCACTCTGTCAACCCATCTCATGAACGGTTTTCTGCGGAGATACCAGAGTGCCGCCGTAGTTTTTGATTTGGAGGAAGCCTATGACAGCTGTTGGAGGACAAGTATGCTCTGTACTCTACACATGTAGGGTCTCTGAGGCTGCCTGCCCCATTTCTTCAGAAATTTTTAAAAGACAGTTTCAAGAGACATATGGGTTCGGCCTTGTCAGACACCTTTAACCAGGGGAATGGGGTGCCTGAAGGCTCTGTCCTGAGCGTCGTCCACTTTGCTATAGCCATTAACCCTATTATGGACTGTATGCCACCAGGCATCTCTGGCTGTCTTTTCGTCAACGGCTTTGCGATCTATTGCAGTTATCCACGGACTTGCCTCTTTGAGCGGCGTCTTCGCCGCTGTCTCGATGGTCTTTACCATCGACTGTAGCTTTCGCTTTTCCACTGACAGAACCGTTTGTATGCATTTCTGGCGGTGCAATGGGTTTCTTCCACCGCCTTTACAATCTGGGTCCGTTGCTCTTCATCCGCTGAAACTACGAAGTTCCTAGGGCTGATGCTTAATAGGAAACTTTGTTGGTCCTCCCACGTATCTTACATGGCCGCACATTTTACCTGCTCCATCAATGTTCTACGTGTTCTAAATTTGTAAATTTGTGGTAAACGCCTATGGGAGCAAACTGCTGAGGTCATCGGTCCCTAGGCTTACACGCTGCTGAATCTAACTTAAACTAACTCACGCTAAGGGCAACACACACACACACACACACACACACACACACACACACACACACACACACACACACACACCTATGCTCGAGGGAGAACTCGAACCTCCGACGGAGGCAGCCACGCAAACCGTGACAAGGCGCCTAAGACCACGCGGCTACCCCGTGTGGTACGTGTCCTAAGCAGTGCTTCCTGGGTAGCGCATTGGACGGTCCTCCTCCATTTGTACCTATCCTTTGTCCATCGAAAATAGGCTATGAGTGTTTCGTTTATTCATCTGCACGTCTGTCCATCTTACACTGTCATAACGCAATCCATCATCGTGGAATAAGTTTGGCCACGGGCGCCTTTTACGCTAGCTCGGTCGAGAGTCTCCATGCAGAAGCTGCTGAACTACCACTGTCATACCGGCGTGATGTCTTCCTCAGCCGATACGCAAGTTATTTGTCTGCCTTACCCAGCCACTCATCCTATGCCCTCTTTTACGATGCCTTTCTTAACTGTCAGTGTGGAGCGCGCCCTTCTTCTCTATTACCTCTTGGACTTCGCTTTCGGCTACTCATCCGGCAGCTTAACTTCACGCTACCTACCACGTTCCTGATGGGTGTGAACCCTTCACCGCCATGGCTACGTGCGGCGGGCCAAGTTCATCTTGGACTTCATTCGCTTCTCGAAGGACACTATTCTGGATTCGATCTATCTCGACCTTTGCACGCAACTTGGCGATAACACCTTGCGTGTACACTGATAGCTCTAAGACTGACCATGGCTAGGAATGTGCCTATCCATTGGCACCAACAAATTTCAGTATCGGTTTCCAGAACATTGCTGGATTTTTATAGCAGAGATCGTCGCCCTCTTGTAGGGAAGCAGCCTACTCACGCCGTATATAATTCACATCAGTCTTTCCATTGTGAGCCAGCCAGTCCGCTGTAACTAGCTCTGACGTCATAAATGTTGCGCAATACTTTAAAAATCAAGTAAATAACCTGAAACGTTTCTAGCATGTCAGGAGTAATACTAAATCAATATGTGTTGAATATCAGTTCAATAACTTTAACCATTTTCGAAATTTGGATGTTTTTCTGTAAAAACCATTGGCGCAACAGAAAAGAGCTAGAAACTTAAAAATTTATATTTAGAGTCCTTTTACGTAATAATTTAGTAGAAACAGTATTCTGAATCTCACAAATTAAAACTTTAGTTGAAATTCATTATTTTCTGGTTTTTGTCTTAGAAATTAAGGAAGCAAGGTTGATTAAGTAGGCGAATAAATAAGGCCAGGATGTTTAAATTTAAGTAGAAGGGAGATCCGCTATAATCATAAAGATGTGAGAAGTTTCAATTGAATAACTATAAAACTATAGCGATAGCGTATCTCCAAAGGGCAAGTTCAGAGTTCGTCTACTGCGTGTAGTGTAATTAAATTAATTCTCTCGCCCAAAATATTTGACTTAGCCACGTCAGACTTTTATTATGATTACTTACCTGTGTGCTGAATGCACATTTAAATTGAGAGCTTAATCGGTCATCAGCTAAGGAAGCGATGATTTATTCGATAACTTAAAGTGGTGTATTACTAGCCCAGCGGCTAGTCGGGAGAGCCGATTTGATCAGGCGTTCCCTTAGCCGTCCGCACCGCGGCTTTGTATATAAGAACGCTGCGTGACAGAAAAAGGCCCCAGTTCTCTCCAGACGCTGAATAGCACACCACCTGTGCCGGGAGTCGCGTCGCATCGGTATCATTGCTATAAACAGCCTCGGATGCCGTAATAAGTTACTCGGGATACGTGTAACCATGAAATCGTTTTCGAGTGAAGTGTTAATTCGGGGATGACTTTAATGATCTATCTTCAGTTTGCGTATGTCGTATTTTCACGTGCCGTCGCGGGACAGACATTCTACCATTATTTAGCGTGGCGTTTGATGAACGTTATCATCAGATTATGGCGAGCATTCACTTAAACATTTAGTTTGAACAGTTATAGTTGCATCAGCGCATTAGACTCTGAACTGCTCTGGTAGTTGGATTGTGTGGATTCTTTTTGGTCTGTGACTTTCAGAATATAGTGAACCTTTTATAGAGAATCGTTTTTGATTATGAATCCCAAACAGTCTCCTAATTCCTCAGAGCTATAAGCTGTAGCTATAAGTGTATTTCTCAGATGAAGTGGGCACTAGGAATTCTAATTACAGGCTTCACGTTTTGCTAATCACTTTCTGGTTGCCAATATTGTAGTTAGAGAGCCAGTGTTGAGAACGGCAAAAGACTGCATAAATAATAGGAACATTTTTATAACAAATATTTCCACCAGCCGCCCCACATATGGTTAATCGGCCGGGAAATGCATCTTTTCTACATAACATTCTATTTATATTAACAAATAAATTCCACCCGCCGCCCCACACTCTCTCAGGCCACTCAGTATATCCGGCGATACAGGCTTTTGAACTGTGTCATATGCTCCGATTCTTTCAGTGCCCTTCAGAGCCTCTGTATGCTGTACAGAGACCATCCCATAATTCAATGGGTCTAAGAAAGCTTCCACTTCCTCGCATGTTGAGGGAGCCGCTGCGATGCTCATGTGGGTTCTTGGTCACGTAGGTATGACGGGAAATAAGGCTGGTGCCAAGACTGCAGTCCTCCTACCACAGCCATTCCTTCCAATGATCTTCGTGTTGCCGTCTGTCACCAGGTGGTGTCACTTTGGCATCACCACTGGAACACGCTACGGTGAATTAAACCCCTGTCAGCGGCTTGGCCGACCTCCTCTCGGCCCTCACGTTGCGAGATGATTTCAGCTAGTTTGCGTATTGTCCACTGTCTTTTCAGCTATCGCCGTTTGTTGTGTGGTGCTGCTCCACCACTTTATGCTCATTGTCATCAAACTCTGACGGTTCGCCATTTCCTGACCGAATGCTCGTTTTTTTTAAGGCTTACGTTCCAGTGTAAGTTTGCCGTCTGATTTATCGGCCGTTTCAGCGAACGATGCGCGGGCTGTCGACCGCGTTTTACTCTTTAACTGTTGTACCAATATGGCGATGGACACCTAATCTTTGGTTCGGAACCTTTGCCGTCTCTACGGCCTTTTTTTGGACCTTTCTCCAAGGCGAGGTCCTTGTTTTTAGCTCCCTTCCCTGTCGTTCATTGGTCTTATCGTGTAGGCGTATTTAACTCCTTTTAGTTATGTGGTGTCACCGCCAGACACCACACTTACTAGGTGGTAGCCTTTAAATCGGCCGCGGTCCGTTAGTATACCTCGGACCCGCGTGTCGCCACTGTCAGTGATTGCAGACCGAGCGCCGCCACACGGCAGGTCTAGAGACACTTCCTAGCACTCGCCCCAGTTGTACAGCCGACTTTGCTAGCGATGGTTCACTGACAAATTACGCTCTCATTTGCCGAGACGATAGTTAGCATAGTCTTCAGCTATGTCATTTGCTACGAGCTAGCAAGGCGCCATTATCATTTGCTATTTATCTTGTGATGCATGTACCGTCAGACCGATGTTCACCAATTATGGATTAAAGTTAAGTATTCCAGAAGCTACGTACTTTTCTTGATACTATAAATTCCCTTAACTGTTCCAGACCTCACGCCAGCCGGCGTGAGCTTAACGCGTGTCTTTAGGCTACCAATCATAGTGGCTTGGCTGTCTTGCCAAGTCACAACAAGTTATTAGTGTTCTAAGGTTTTCACATGGGCGCTTATGACCGCAGTTGGTTTTTCGCCCTAAAACAAAACAAAAAAAGTTATACTACTCCCTTGACTGAGGCAAGAAAATGATCATATTTACTTGACGAAGTCATACTCAGATCTCTTTCACTAATTCCAGATGTACATACACTATAAATATTAATATCTTAAATAGATCAAAAGTTCAAGAAGTGTTTATCTGTGGGCAGGAATCAAGTTTTTCGCTATTTTTATTAGTTAATGAACAACCTAGAAAAAAATAAACACAGGTACAGCATACAGTGTCTTATTCATCGTTTTGTTAGCAGACACAAACACATAGAGTACAGAATATCGTATGGAGGTTGGCAGGGGACAAAGTCGAAGCAGGGAGGACATCTGGGAGTAATATGAACCAACGAGGCGCAGAAGAAACGGAAGCAACAAACATTAAAGACGTATGGTTAATGCCACACTAGGCGATTTTCTCCCGTCGATAATAATCGCGGCTGAAATAGTTGCCTAGGGTGCCACACTTCACGCGATTAGAATCGCGGAGGATGAAGTCGCGCCGACGTAACTGGATACCGCAATAGCGACAGAAATCTGTGGCTTCTGCAGTTGTGTTGCAGCCAGCCACGAGAAACACCATCCATGATGACCTGCCATTCAAAACTGAAATATTTAGCTGCAGTAGCATTATATGTCGTTCGACATCGCAGAACGCGTAGCCGCAACGAAAATGGTAGATTCATCCAATTATTATGAATCGTCCAAATGAAGGAAAGTTTGTGTTGTTAAACAAGAAACTTAGGAGTTATCCGGAGAAATTCATTGGTTATTACCGCATGTCCGTAGCAACTTTCGACTTACTGCTCTCGATTATAAGAACTAACTTACAAAAGAAGGATACCAAGTTCCATGACTGTGTTGGTGCGGAAGAAAAATTTGCAGTAACATTGAGGTACGTTTTTAATTAAATAGGGAAAGTAATTTATGGCATGAACATATACTTAACTGACGTTAATATAAACTAGGTTAGAATGAAACAGTTTACATAAACGTTCATGCCTGCTGCCTAATCACTTTTAACATTTTTCAAATGACAAGATCGAGTCTTCATTCGGCAGTCCTGTAACTGTTGAAAAGTAAGTGATTGGACTCTAAGGTGTAGGGCTTTGTGTGCTTGTCGATGTCGACGTCGACGTACCTGACGGCGCAGTATTTATGAAGGAGTCAGAAGTAGTGCTGCACTCTGCAGTCTTTCGGCTGCAAGATTTTATTAATTGTAATGTTTTTATTTGAAAGTCTAGTTTATCGTCGGTAGTCATTTTTTTTAAGTAAGGTAAAAGAGAGGTCAAAAACAAGTCATCAGGATCCTTTTGTGGTACAGCACAAGTTGAACTCTCTTTCAAACGGGTCCTGAAGTTTCCTTTTATTTGCTTTAGCAGTGGAAGGCTTAGCAGCAGTGTTACGTGGCGGTGCATTGTCTTCATGATCCTTTCCGCTTCATCATCCTCAACAATAGAGGCATCATTCATATTTCCTGAGGTTCTGAAATTAAAAGAAACATTTTTGGAAAGACCCACATGCCGCTTTGTACTGTGCAAATATATGTGATGTGATACGGATATAGTGAGTTCGTATTGAATAGGTAATTAACAACCTTATCCATTGGAAATACAGTTAAATGTTACAAATCTGCAGAAGAAAGTTTTTACTTACTGCTTCAATTCCTCCATGGATTCTTGCAGGAAAGACTTCTGTCTATAGTAGTCACATGTTTTTTTTTTTACTCGATGCGCTGCCACTCTTTCTATTTTTTTGTAACTCTTTCAGGCTGCCATTGTATGCATCTCCCATATTTTTCCGTTTTTGTACTTCGTTTCCTGTAGGAACGTTAAAAATAATTATTCTTACACCTGCTCGTTGAAATTCATTAATTTCCATCAACCTGATATTGTGTTTTATACTATTCTTATTTATAACAGGTATCTTAGAACGGGATGCTGGATGAAGTCTCTGCACCATGAGGTTTTACTATGACGCTCAACTATTGCATCTATAATTGAAGATACATGTAGAGAAATTTGGAACTGCTTACAAGCAAAGTACATGGCAATGCCAACGAAAAAGGACTTACAAGAAATAGCTCTGAATTTTGGGAAAACTACAAATTTTCCTCACTGCATAGGTGCCACTGACGGCAAGAACTTGCGGTTGGTGAAGCCCTGGAATAGTGGAAGTGAATTTTTTTGTCATAAACAATTTCAGTCCGTAGTGCTTATGGCAGCTGCGAATTGTAACTATTGCTTTCGATACATTGATATAGGAGGATATTGACACAATGGTGATTCAAATATTTTAAAAGGAACTAACTTCGGAAGAGCAATTTATCATGGAAGGTTACCTTTTCCAGACATCAAACATTTGACTAATGAACCAAACAATGAAAATGTGCCTCTCGTAGTTATAGGTGATGAAGGTCTTGCTCTTGATGAACACTTGATGTGGCCTTTTGCGAGGAAATCACATTCTTGAGGAGAGTGTTTAATTATAGGCTGAATAGGGCAAGGCAAGTAGTAGAATGTTCGTTTGGCATCCTTGCTAACAAGGGGCGAATTTTCCATTGGGCCATAGATATTAATATTAACTTGGCAGAAAGTATTATAAAACTAATTGCGTGCTGGATAACTTTGTGCAGAAGCATGATAGCTATCGGTTTGAAGATCTAAGTTGTTCTCTGGAATCTATAGAATACGTGGGACTAAGAGGTGACAACCGTGGTTGTGAGATTAGAGATACGTTTTGCAACTACTTCTGCTCTGTGGAAAGATCAGTTCCTTGTCAAAATGCATACATTGTCGGCAAAGATAACTAGACGACTGCAGATGAGGGTGTCATCGTTGTCGTAAGCTGTACTTAATAGCTGATACATTTCATGTTCACATTGTCGTGTTACACTATTTGATTCATGACTTAAATACATAATACTACGAATACGGTCACAAGAATACCGTTCTTTCAAATAACTCTTTGTAGTTTCCCTTTTAAGTTTTGAAATAACTTACTCCATAAAACCTTAAGTTTTCGATGTTTTTCAACTGTATCCTCGTAACTGTTATTTTTTTAACCTTAGGTAATAAATATTACATTAAGATATTAGTAAGAAAAATTTGTACAAATTCAGAGTATTTATTTTTCTGACTCTTTTAAAATATTGAAAATAGTCTGAAAATACCTCTAAAAACATTATATTAAATCATGCACAGTTTCAACACAATTAATTAAACTGTTTTGGCGCAACAGGTTTGTAAGCATGTCAAAGTATTAGAGGGAGAAGGAAAAATAAAAATTAAATTACTTTTTTAGTAGTTGTCTAGGCGGACATTGTGCCGATTGTCATGAAACTTTGCATTCACCTATATACAAGTATGTACGTATATCATCTTACCTATTGCATTTTGTGCATCCAATGATAACGAGTTCCACTTCTCAACCCCCAACGTCTGCACACACCTTCTTCCATGCTTCTGTCTTCAGCAGACGATCTTCATAGTCTTGAGATTTTATGTTGTAGAGACAGGAATATTTCTCCACCTCAATTATTATAAGTTCACTGTCCAAATTATCCTTTGGAACGACATTTACAGAGTTTTCAGACGTTGCCACACACAGACGAAACAGAACTGAGTGCAGTATCCTTGTGGCTTGTGGCTGCTGCGCGACTGGCGATAACAGTCCAGTGTGGCAGGGGTGCCGAAGATAACTGCCGCGCCAAAAATAGGGCCGGATCCATTCGACAGCGACAGTGGCGCGCGGTAACTTAACGGAGCGACAATTACAGCCCAGTGTGGCACCTTCCGTTTGCAAGATAGAGTTCCATTTCTGGCGCGACAAAAATCGGTGACCTTCAGCGGAGAAAATC
Source organism: Schistocerca cancellata (assembly GCF_023864275.1). NCBI lineage: Eukaryota > Metazoa > Arthropoda > Insecta > Orthoptera > Acrididae > Schistocerca > Schistocerca cancellata. Next base: position 191,249,542 of record NC_064631.1, on the reverse strand, counting down.
GCCTAGTGTGGCATTAGCCTAATGGAGGCAAAAAACGGACAGCGACATTCAAGAAGACAGACGCTGAGGAAGAAAGGAATGCTGAAAAGTAAAATTAAGACCCGAGAGTTGCTAACAAAGGATCTGATGCTAAAAGCAAAACGTGTTTCAAGAGAAAGTTTAACAAAGACTAAATGTATAAAGCACCTTATGCTCACGTCTTAGCTGATATGACGACGTACATATGGCATCCTGGATCGTAAACATCGGTTGTTATGCCACAGAATACAACAATCGGATGAAAAAATAGAGATAAAATCATCAGACTGTAATCCACATATATTGTAAGTAGGCTGTTTAGGTTTTTATGTTGGTAACGCCACGTAGAGCTCTGTATGAAAATCACTGGCTGTGCTGTGTGCAGTCTGTGGCTGGTTGACATTGTTGCAATATTCGCTATTGTAGTGTTAGGCAGTTGGATGTGATCAGCGCGTAGCGTTGCGCAGTTGGAGGTGAGCCGCCAGCAGTGGTGGATGTGGGGAGAGAGATGGCAGAATTTTGAGAGCGGACGATCTGGACGTGTGTCCATCAGAAAGAGTAAATTTGTAAAACTGGATATCATGAACTGATATATATATACACTCCTGGAAATGGAAAAAAGAACACATTGACACCGGTGTGTCAGACCCACCATACTTGCTCCGGACACTGCGAGAGGGCTGTACAAGCAATGATCACACGCACGGCACAGCGGACACACCAGGAACCGCGGTGTTGGCCGTCGAATGGCGCTAGCTGCGCAGCATTTGTGCACCGCCGCCGTCAGTGTCAGCCAGTTTGCCGTGGCATACGGAGCTCCATCGCAGTCTTTAACACTGGTAGCATGCCGCGACAGCGTGGACGTGAACCGTATGTGCAGTTGACGGACTTTGAGCGAGGGCGTATAGTGGGCATGCGGGAGGCCGGGTGGACGTACCGCCGAATTGCTCAACACGTGGGGCGTGAGGTCTCCACAGTACATCGATGTTGTCGCCAGTGGTCGGCGGGAGGTGCACGTACCCGTCGACCTGGGACCGGACCGCAGCGACGCACGGATGCACGCCAAGACCGTAGGATCCTACGCAGTGCCGTAGGGGACCGCACCGCCACTTCCCAGCAAATTAGGGACACTGTTGCTCCTGGGGTATCGGCGAGGACCATTCGCAACCGTCTCCATGAAGCTGGGCTACGGTCCCGCACACCGTTAGGCCGTCTTCCGCTCACGCCCCAACATCGTGCAGCCCGCTTCCAGTGGTGTCGCGACAGGCGTGAATGGAGGGACGAATGGAGACGTGTCGTCTTCAGCGATGAGAGTCGCTTCTGCCTTGGTGCCAATGATGGTCGTATGCGTGTTTGGCGCCGTGCAGGTGAGCGCCACAATCAGGACTGCATACGACTGAGGCACACAGGGCCAACACCCGGCATCATGGTGTGGGGAGCGATCTCCTACACTGACCGTACACCACTGGTGATCGTCGAGGGGACACTGAATAGTGCACGGTACATCCAAACCGTCATCGAACCCATCGTTCTACCATTCCTAGACCGGCAAGGGAACTTGCTGTTCCAACAGGACAATGCACGTCCGCATGTATCCCATGCCACCCAACGTGCTCTAGAAGGTGTAAGTCAACTACGCTGGCCAGCAAGATCTCCGGATCTGTCCCCCATTGAGCATGTTTGGGACTGGATGAAGCGTCGTCTCACGCGGTCTGCACGTCCAGCACGAACGCTGGTCCAACTGAGGCGCCAGGTGGAAATGGCATGGCAAGCCGTTCCACAGCATCTCTACGATCGTCTCCATGGGAGAATAGCAGCCTGCATTGCTGCGAAAGGTGGATATACACTGTACTAGTGCCGACATTGTGCATGCTCTGTTGCCTGTGTCTATGTGCCTGTGGTTCTGTCAGTGTGATCATGTGATGTATCTGACCCCAGGAATGTGTCAATAAAGTTTCCCCTTCCTGGGACAATGAATTCACGGTGTTCTTATTTCAATTTCCAGGAGTGTATATATATCAAATAACGTAGAGGTTTTCCAGCACTGACATTTACAAATTTTTCTAAGGGGATGTTTCAATATTAGTAATACAACTACCAAGGTATCCACAGCATTACAACTGACTGCTAAACATAACGTACATATACCGAACACCAAAGAAACTGGTACACCTACCTAATATAGTGTAGGGCCCGGTGAGCACACAGAAGTGCCACAACACCACATGGCAGGAACTCGAGTAGTGTCTGAAGTAGTTCTGGAGTGAATTGACACCATGAATCCTGCAGGGCTGCCTGTTGAAAGTAGCCTGGTTGTAGACGCAACAGTCCCCCTAATTACGAATCCGCGAGAAATTCTACACCACTCAATCGACAGGAAAGAAATTACCGACAAGACGACAGACGCTATAGTCATGACAGTAGACCTGAATTTAATCAGAACTGGCGTGATTCAAATAGAGCAGGTCCCTATCGACATATTAAAATTGTGGAAATTAGACCTCCAAATCCCAGTAACGACGCGCGACAACAAAGAGATAATAGACAATGACTCACACTGCAGGCAATTACAAAACGTACTTATAAGACTGACGTCGTGGCTGCCATGCCTATCAACTAAGACAGTAATTCTACGAGTATGCTTTTATAGGGAACAGAGGACACAGTCTTACTGTAAGAACATTTTCGCTTGTTAGTTGCACGATTACGTCACGACTATAATGCTCACATTCTTGAAACAATGAGGTTTTACTGCAGCATTTTGGTATACTGTAAAAGACATTTTTTAACTAAAGTACTTCCTGAGAGGTCACAGATGACACAGTATTTTGTTTGTTTGACAGCTACACAATTGTATTATGATTCTACTTACGAGTGATACAATTTTCATTATTGCTTTTACGCTGTATCTGTTCTATGTCTACAGTTTTTATACGTTCTTCTGGAAAGTAAAACACGTTTTGCTAATGACCTTTGTGGCATGGTTACAATGAGACAGTTATTTTCGTAACACAACAATATATTACAGTGCACTACTTCCAAGATCACTGCAATGAACGTAATAACTACGACATTTATATGCATAGCACTTTACTTTTGTATATGACAAGGTAAGTACATTCAGGCGATCATCATAGGCCGCACCACCCGCTCCTTCCGCCTCCATGATTTCTACCTCACCATTTATGGCCGTCCTATCCACCTCACTCCTACCCTCATATACCTTGGCCTCACACTCGACCGCCACCTCACCTGGACTCCCCATCACAGCCGCCTCCGCCTCCTGAAACTCCTGTCCGGTTGGACGTGGGGTCTGCATCCTTCCACCGTCCTTCACACCTACAAATCCTTGATCCACCCCATCCTTTGTTATGCCAGCGTCCCTTGAATTTCCGCCCCTCCCCGGTTCTATAAAGCCCTCCAAATCCTCGAATGCCATTCACTCCGCCTGCCTTCCGCATCCGCCTTCCGTCCCCCACACGCATCCTCTATGGCCTCATCCCCTTCCCCCACCTTCTCCTTTTCCTTGAACAGATCCGCACACTATATATTGTCCACCGCCTTGATCCCCCTCACACCCTGGTCTCTCCCTTCCTCTCCACTCCCAACCAGTTGCTGCGCCTTTACCGTTGTGTCCTTCCCTCTCTCCATCTCCACACCCTCCATCACCTTTCCCAACACAACTTCCACCGTCTACCCCTCCCGGATGATGAGCTTCGCCCTGACATCTACCCTTCCTACCAACTCTAACCCCCTCTTCCTGCCTCCTCCTCAGGTCTCCCTCTCCTCCCCCTCCCTCCTTCTGAGCGGCTTCCCCCTCCTACTCCCCCTGCATCTCTTGTGCCTCCTTTCAGTGTCTCTGCACTCCCTCCTTCCCTGTCTTCACTTTTCCTCTCCCGCCCCACGTGTCTCCTGACTCTTCGTGAACCCACGGTTGCCCCTCCTCTCTTCATCCCGCCGCTTCCCCAGCTGCCCCTTGCCCTCCCCTCCTTTTCCATCCTCTCTGACCTTTCTCTGGGCAGGTCTCACCTGGTAGTTTTATTCTTCGTCGTGTGTGCTCCAAGTGGGTTTTAAGTGTGTTGTTTCAGAGTGTTTTTAATGCTGTGGCCAACTTTTAACCTGTGCATGCACATTCAGTGTCTTCTCTGTGTTTGAAGAATCGCCAACTGTGTTTTTTTTTAACTTTCTGGTGACTTTTTTAACTGTCCCCCATGAACGTCTACATGTCAGTGTATTTTTACCTCCATTTTCTCCCCTTACTCTGTTTTATGTTCCCCTTTTTTATCTCCTTACGTATGTATCATTTTATTCTTGTTTTAGTTGTCTTGTCACTCGGCTGAAGAGCGGCGGATTGTGCCGCTGGCAGTCCTCCCCTGCCCACATGGGGCAGGGGAATGAAATCACAATAAAGAAAAAAAAAAGTACATTGATTTTTGGAGAACTTTGCTTATGAACTACAATATCTACGACACTTGACACATTTTTACCATTAAGCAATGACAGAAATTCTGTTACAGCAAGAAGTACAGTTTAGCGCTACATGACACGCATCTGAACGATTACTTTTTGTACTTGAAACATTATTAGCAATATTTTTGAATTACAATGATACAGAGAAAGTTTTCGGAGATACATTTCATTCCACAGTTTTAATCTGTAAGATCTGAGCTATAATTACATTATCTCCCAAGGTGGTACGCCTACTTTGTGTAACATGCATGTGGCAAGCCCAAGGAGCCCTAGCTAATATGGTATTTGCTTATACAGTTTTCCACATAGGTACCATATTTCTAACACAGAATTACACAGCTATCTGGTCATTTAATACAGAGAAATGAATATTTTTACTATGTCACTGACACATTTCTACGTAATCTAATGGGGTCTTTTGGACAGCCGAGTAAAGTGTTATTGCGTCGATTTGCTGTTAGGATGGGATGCGTGGGCGGTAGTTAGGGTAGTGCGGAAAGTGGAACACGGAAAACTTAGTTTTACCATTTATTAATAAAGACGGTGCGACAATGCTTTACGCGCGTCTGGTAACCCGTCATCACTGTGTCGAGAGCGATACATGTTCGCAACTGGCCGGTCTCAGACTGACTGCTCTTCGTAGCCGGTGGCTGTGTACACACCACGGCGCGCGACTCAGATTGCATTTCCCATCAGCATTCCTCGTGATAAGTGCACAACGCAGTGGCACTGGCGCTATCCGCTACGGCCATACAATTCTACCATTACAATCACCCTACCTCATGAAAATGAGCTACCGAAGGTTGCTCGAGACGACCTCCTGGGCGTCATGCGTTTGTCTCGCCAGTGGCGGCTTTGGGGGGCTCTTCAACATTTATTCTGTTTGCAGACACAGTGACGATGGGTTTTCAGGACAACAGTTTCAGACATTACATAGGCTGTACATACAAGAGACATCAATAAAAGCACAAAGAACACAACACTGACAATCAAATATGGATTAGCATTATTGGAAGATTCAATAGACTTAATTTTAGTTGCTGCTTCTAAGAAATTTAACTCATTATTAGTATTTATTACATTTTCATGGACATGCGCAATGAAATTGTCATCCTCAGGTAAGCTGGATAGAGAATGATTTGCATAGGTCAGTAAGTATGATTCATTGTAATAAACAGGTAACATCCTTGTTAAAGGGAATTTTGCATCTGCATGAAAGATGGTTGGTAATACAGAAGGCATTTCAAACAGATCACATGACAAATCACAGTGTGTAACATTCAGAATTAATCCACTACCAGTTAATTTGAATGTGAAAGGTAGTTCAGGTGTGTCAAACGTTTTACAGGTAAATGTGATTTCGAGAGTTGAGTTAAACGAATATATTATACCCTCAGAATATCTTTTAAGGAATGGTTGATGAAGATGCATTACAATCCTAGGGTAATCACCTCTAGGCGGTTTGATCATAAACAAATCTTTCTCACAACTGTACACTCTAGTATCTAAGAATACTGCCATCTCTGGGCAAATTAGCTTATGACTACGTTTACACTTACGAACATTCAGGGATACAAAATATCGTCAATCTTTACTGATTAATAAATAATCATTTCGCTGATACATTGTGTGAATACCTACTTGGCTCCATTTCACAGGGTAAGTATGAATTTTATACATTTCAAAATTATGCTTGGATCTGCCAATCAGTATAGAAACAATTACAGTTAATTGATCTTCAGTCATTAAGGAATATGTGGTAGTTCATCTGTAATAAGCATATAAATTGTAGGAATTGACAGGGTAAATCATGGTAGATGATGCATCTAGCTTACGTTCAATCAACAGCAACGTTTTTAAAAATTGGTCTGGATGCAATAAAACACTATTCAAGCAATCATTTGAACTACTTTCTAAGGGTATTCTTAAACTGAGAGCATCAAATTTAGCCTTTGATAAACTGTCACTAATTCTTAACAGTAGGGTGTTTAAATCTAAATGTGCACTAACAGCTTGAAGAATTGCATATAATTCATGGATGGTTGCATTCATTTCACCACGAAGTGTATTAAAATGTGTGATGAACTCTTTCACAATTTGTTCACTAAACAATGTGTGGTTAGCAACGGTCTTTTGTATATTTCTTAACACTATTACTTCATTAGAAAGGTTAATTGAATTTGTGTTAGACTGCTGCTCTAGAGCTAGTATTTTATCCTTTATGGACAATAGGTATTGGCTATTTAAGGTACCAAATACAGTACGAAGAACTCTACCTCCAAAATCAAACCAGGCACATTTGCGCCTAATCAAGCTTTTATGTGGCAAGAGTTTTAAGAAACAGTTAATCTCTTGCTCATAGCTAGCGAAATTGGATTCTACTTGCACTTTTGCAGTAATCCAGTTGTTATACCAAGAGGCTCCAGTTTCCAAGACTGTATCATTATTCTTAATTGAACGGATCAAATCAATTTATTTTTTAACAGAATCAAATTGTTAGTGAATCTCAGCTAAATTATATTTAAGCACAATTGTAGCACTGTGCGTTGAGACTTCCATGTCTGCTTGTGGTTCAAACAACACACCGGCATTCTGTGATACTACGTCTACAGCATTAATGGAACACACTAACATAACAAAGAATGGAATTACAATAAACATGGTTAATAAGTTCTACACACTAGAATTAAACAATGAAAAGAAATATGCGTCTTCGGCGACCTGTGGAACAGATGTTATTTACACTCAAGCACCTTGCGCAATAGCTTGATTTTATGTTGCACAGCAGATTCACATATGCGCTCGGCTAAACGCAACGCACCTTGCATTCACTCACACTACACACGGTTACGGAGGTTGTAACTGTGCCTTGGGCGGGATCGCTGGGTTGGCGGCGGCGACGCCTCGGGTTCGAAGTCTGGACTGTGAACTCGCGGTGCTCGGCTCCTGGATTTTGGAGCAGCTGGTCTGCCCCTCGGTCGGTCCTCGTCGTCGTCCTGCGTTGCTACAGGGAGTCTACCCAGGTAGGGCTTCACACGGTTGACATGGACGACAACTGAACGAAATGGCAGTTGGAGCTTTAGACACCACCTCCAATATCGGGTATGGTCCCTTCCAAAACTTCTTAACCTCCTTGACCTGCGACCTCTTTAGCACTACATTGCTCACGTAGATAAAGTCACCCACTCGATACTACGGCGCGACCGCTTGGCAGTCATGTTACTTGGCTTGCTGAAGGAAGGACTGATGATTCCGTTGTTTCACTCCCCTCCATGCGTCCTTCAGTTTGCGAGCTAACTCCCTTACGTGTTCATTGCTGATTCCAGCTGTCGATCGTGCAAAGTCCAAGGGTGAACGCATCTTCCTTCCATACACAATTTCATAGGGACAGAGGCCCGTTGATAAGTGCATTTTAGCGTTGTAGGCATTTACAACATATGGAAGACAGACGTCCCAATTATCGTGTTTGCTGCTTACATAGTGGCTAAGCATTTTAATGATGGTTCTGTGTACTCTCTCGACACGACCATTGCCTTCAGGGTGTGCTGGTGTGGTTTTCAACTGCGTTATTTGCATCAGCTTACATGTTTGTTTAAGTAAATCACTCATAAAATTCGTCCCTTGGTCACTGATAATGCTTAATGGAGATCCAAACTTTAGAATCCATTCCTACACAAAAACTTTAGCTATGGTTTCAGCACTTTGATCAGGTATTGGTATCATCATAAGATATCTGGAGAAATGATCTAATATCGTCAATATGTACTTGTTTCCATCCTTAGTCTTTGGCAGGGGACCGACGACGTCTAACCCAATTCTTTCAAAAGGTTCACTAGTCTCCGACAGTTCTTGTAACGGTGCCTTAGTTCTTCCCGAATTATTCCATCTGTTGCAGGAATCACATTGTGAAACAAACTCAAATACGTCAGCCTTACGACTTGGCCACCGATACTTTTCAACTACTTTGATACTCGTTGCCTTTTTACCGCAGTGTCCTGATAGTAAGGAATCATGTTGTTCAGTTAGGATTTGCTCTCTCATGCTTCCTGGAATAACTAGGTGATTCCCTTTGTTAGTAACTTTGTACAGCAATCCATCTATTTCAACGAACCGTTGATCATTTTTCCATATTTCGCACTGTGGATCTTCTTCTTGGGCTGCTTTTAATTCCTTCTCACGGCTTATGGTGACACAAACACGAACCTTACGACTCATCGCATCATCATTCACATGTTGTTTCCCAGGACGATGGATAACTGTGAATTGGTAAGCGCTCAGTTCTAATGCTCATCTTGTTAGTCTCGAACTGGGATCCTTTAAGCTCAACAGCCATTTAAGTGCGGCATGGTCTGTAATTACAGTGAATTCTCTTCCTGTTAAGAAACATCTGTTTTGTTTGATACCAAAGACCAGAGCACAAAGTTCCTTTTCAGTGGTAGTGTAGTTACATTCCGCCTTATTTAATTGCCGGAAGCAAATGATACTGGACGTTCTTGACCATCAAATTTTTGGGACAAAATAGCACCAACTGCAAAATGTGAAGCATCTGAGGAGAGGATGAAGGGCTTACTGAAATCCGGATAGGCCAAAACTGGAGCTGTGGTTAGAGCAGTTTTCAGTTTTTCCATTGCATTTTTGCATTCTGTTGTCCAACTGAATGTGGCTCCTTTTTTAAGTATCTGTGTCATTGGCCTTGCGATATCTGCACAATGGTTTATGAAGCGACGATAGAAATTCGATAACCCCAAAAATGATTGTAGTTCTTTGACTGTTTGTGGTTCAGGAAACGTTTTGACCGCTTCGATTAATTCTGGATCAGGGCGGACATCTTCACTGGTTATAACATGTAAGGTACTTCACTTCACTTTGTGCAAAGTGACATTTATCTATTGATAAAAACAAGTTCGTACTTCTGATACGCTCAAATACTGCTTGAAGTGTCTGAGTGTGTTGCCTCATGTTTTCACCAAAAATTATCACATCGTCAAGGTATACAAGTGCTTGTGTTGGGGTGAGCCGACGTAAAACAGAATCCATTAGGCGTTGGAAGGTAGCTGGGGCGTTACGTACTCCAAAGGGCGTACGGAGGTATTTGTACACTCCTGTTGCAGTTACAAATGAAGTTTTTGCTTGATCATCTGGATGCACTGTTAATTGGTGATATCCGTTAGTTAGATCACAGACTGAGAATATGCGACATCTGCCCAAATAGTCCAGGGTTTCTACCAAGTTTGGTAACGGCTAAATGTCTGGTGTGGTGGCGGCATTTAGAGCTCAGTAATCAACGCAAAATCGGAACTGTGGTTCGTCCGAAACAGATCTTTACTAGGACCACTGGTGATGACCATGGTGGATCAGCAGGATCTCTTGGTTTAATAATTCGGGTCTCTAGTTGTTCCTTGACCATATCTTCGACCAATTCTCTTTGACTGAATGGAATTCGGTAAGGCTTCTGCTTGATTGGTGCTGCATTTCCAGTGTGCATGCGATGCTGAACTGAGTAACAGGTAAATTTGAACGTTCTCTGAAAATATCTGAATACTCTAACAAAACATCTGCTAAAATCTTCTGATCATCAGCTGACAAATGTTCAATCTTCTTCCAAATATTGTTCTTTAATTCGATTTCATTTTCAGCTCCTTGTTTCAATATCATCACAAGAATCTGTTTTCGTGATTGCTACATCTGCTGTTTCGTTTGGAATCGGTATTGCATCATCTTTACTTATGCTCGACACTTCGGCAACCTTCGTTCCTCGTGGCAAAACATCTGTATTGCTCATATTCGTTATTGTTATTGGGACTCTCGCCACGTTCGGCCTCACCATTGTAGCTACGCCTATACTTCGGGCAGCATAACAATGCATTGTGTCCAATAATTCACAATTTTCCGACCGTTCGATCAATATTAGAGCTCCTTTTCTGATCAGTGGCGATTTTACTTCAACAAGGATTGTCTTTCCTGTTCCCTGAGGAACTTGCTGTTCCTGAGTAATTTGTACTTCGACTCAGAGGGTTCCAACTGATGCGTCGGTCGGGATGATCGGTCCCTCGACGTCAGTATTTCGGCTCCTTGATTTTCCAGGTTGTGATTGTTACGACCTAGTCTGATCCTTCCTTCTGCAACAAATATCTCTGCCCCGTTAGCGGATAAGAAATCAAACACAAGTACGCCATCGTAGCGCGTTTCATTATTAGAAACCACTTGCACCGTTGCTGTATATTTGTCCTGGCCTAGGCACAATTCTACGTCAACTTCTCCATAGTTACGTAGTTTCCCACCCTTCAGCCCCCGCACATTAAACATTGGCGGTCTCAGCTTGTCCCTTTCGTCTATAGAACATCACATCAATGAGGTCTGTGCTCCCGTGTCGACCAATAATTTAATATTTTTTCCGCAATAAACAGCAACTATCGCGAAGTCATTATCGAATTGATTTTCAGATGCACTAACAGGAATCACTGCTTCGGGCAAGGGGCGGACGCTGTGGTGGCACGTACGTCCCCGCACTCGTTTAAGGGGAGCCGGAGGTGCCTATGCTGCCCATGTTAAAATCACTAAGTTTGAGGAACATTTATGAATAAACTACCAAATAGAAAAATTTGAATTTTTTTTTACATATAGAGTGGTTTAGTATTGCAGTTATGACAGAGGGATTTTGGAGTATCTTTTCTAGTTTCCTTCCAATTATTTTTTTTATTAATGACCCAAATTTTTTTTACAAATAATTGCTTTATAATTAAACTGAAATGAAACTACTGAACATGTTGTCAAATGGCTGTGTTACAATGTAAGTTTGACCACTAGGAGTGCTGTATAAAAATTTCATCTCTCTAGCTTGCGTGGATTTTGAGAAAATGTTCCTTATATTCGAAAAATTCTAATTTATGGGAAATGGCTATCAAAGTTTCTCAATATATTCCTGCACTATAGGATGGATTATCAGGGTCTTCTTCTTCATCCTCCAAAAGCTTCCTCTTCTGTCTTCTTTTCTGGCTTGTTGTTCCATCATACTTCATATGCCTTTCTCTTCTTTCTGCTGCTCTTATCCTTTCTCTGTCAATATTTCTTAGTGCTCGTACAGTGTTGACCCCAGCTGTAAATCCTAATGCCTTCAGAACTTCACACTTCACACTGTTCCCTTGGTTGTAGGTTGCTATTGCATCATAAATGCCAAAGTGCAGTGTTTTTATGCTTACAAACACCCTTTTAGGAATCACTTTCCAAATCAAATTGTTTACGCTCTCATTAGGATTCTGCGTCTTTCCGTGTAGACATTTGTGTAACAATTCTGGCTGTGTTAAGTTATGAAAAATTGGTTTTATTGCATTTATCACAGCTGCTGGCAAACCATGTTTGTGATCATAGTCCTTTTTTGTATTATATTTGCACCAGGAATCTTTTGGGCTCAGGCTGTGTTAAGGGTATTCATTGGAAGAGGCAGTATGGAGGAACAATGCCCACACTGCTTTTCGCATGTCACTAACATTACTAGTATTTTGCTTTATAGCGTACCCATAGTATCTCTGTAGACGTTCAATCACATCATCAGTAAGCCTGCCTCTCCCTCCTATTGTCTTTCCATCACTGAGCTTACTTGAACCCAAAGTTTGTTTGAGACTTCGAAGCTGTGCACCCATATGCTTTTGCACATGCCCAATGCATTCCAACTTTTCAACTACAAATTCATTTCCATATGGTTTCAGTTCCTCTATAGTCTTGAAACCTTTGGAGTCACCATCCCCAAGGTAGTATTTGCTAGAAGATGTCACAGGGCTATGGCTGGCCATGTGTTGCTTAGCAGAAGAACGCACTGTTTCAGTAATTGTAGTATCACAACTTGGTATTAGTGTTAATTTTCTTTTCCCTACGTTCTTCCTCTTATTATATACACGGTTACTAAAACGTGGCATCGTAACCAGAACAACGCTTTACACAAGAAGTGTAATACTACCAACAACAGGCGCAACACTGAACTAATTCGAAACAGTAAACAGCAAAGAGACGATGTTCGAGACTCTTAGCGCTTCATTTGTCACAGAAAACAAGGTAGCCAACCCTTGCACACTCGCTGTATGCGTAACATAAGGCGCTGTATGCGTAACAGGCCGAGAAAATCCCAAGCAGTTTGCCAGGAAGTCACGAGAGGGTGTTAGATGCATTCAGCGGCCGCCCATTTCCTCTGCAGGCCTGGGGGAAAATGGTAATAACTCCACTTCTAGGACGAGTAGAACAATTATTCAAAGTTTACATTAAAGAGGAATGTTCCAATTAATTTTCGGTAGCAAAAAAAAATCGTATTTTTTTTTTTATTTGACCACCTCCGGCTCCCCTTAAGATCTGCCGAGTTGTCAGCTGCTCACATCTGGTTTCTTTTTGTTGCGACAATTCCTCGCTAAGTGACCCTGCATCCCACAGTTGTGGCACGTCCTGTTCTCCTTACAGTCCTTGCGCTTGTGACCAGGCCTATTGCATCGGTAACATTCCACATTTGAGTTGAACACGCGACGTTCTTCTTTTCGCATGTCATTTGGGCTTCTCAATGCTTCGACAAAACCGACAGCTGTCTCTACCGCTTCTTGAAATGTTTTACAGCGTGAGAGTCTGACTGCCTTGTTTACTTCTTCCCCATACAACCCATGGATGAATGTATCAAGTGCTCTCTGATCGGCTTCGAAAAGCTGGATCCGGTTCTCATTTTCGTCCTCTACAAGCTCATAAGTCTGAGCATTTATGTTTCGGATTCTAACAGCGAATTGCTGGAAAGATTCGTCACGCCACATGCGCAAACTATGAAATTGCTCACGGTAGAATCTGATTGCATTTTTACGTTTGAACCTCTGAATCACTACCGTTTTAAAACCATTGTAAACTTCTGTTTTCACGCAAATCGGCTCCGCGCTAATGAAATCTTGTGTGGCTCCTTGGATTCTCAATTTAGCAACTGCTAGCTTATCTGAATCAGTCCACGAACCCAACAGAGCTGCGCCTTCGAGTTTCCGAGAAATTACTTTCACACAGGTTTTCCACTGAACACTGGTACAGATGGCAACAGTGAAAAATTCTTTATTGGAACAGAAGTGCCGTCATGTGACAAATCAACCGGGAGGCTACGTTCGCTTTTATCTGCTTTTAATTGTTGAATCTCTCTTCGTAGTTCTTCTATAACGGTTTGGAGATCGACCGTGTTACTCGCGTTTGCGTCTACCATTTTGAATGCAGTCTATACCGGTCACTCAATACAGAAAAATTTTAAATCCATCACTGCCTTTCGTTTTAAGCGAATCTGAGTAGACTAACCTGAATTCCAGCGCTGGATGTCCCCGTGTTGTCGGACGATGTCCTTGGCTGCTGCTGCTTGCTGTGTTGTCGTGAAGATGCTCCGATGTTAAGTTTACACATCGGTGCACTTCTCAGGACTGCAGGTTTTCCGAAAATAATCCCACACCTGGCACCACTTTTCTAACGGGGTCTTTTGGACGGCCGAGTAAAGTGTTATTGCGTCCATTTGCTGATAGGATGGGATGCGTGGGCGGTAGTTCAAGGTAGTGCGGAATGTGGAACACGGAAAATTTTGTTTTACCATTTGTTAATAAAGACGGTGCGACAATGCATTACGCGCGTCTGGTAACCCGTCATCACTGTGTCGAGAGCGATACATGTTCGCAACTGGCCGGTCTCAGACTGACTGCTGTTCGTAGCCGTGGCTGTGTACACGCCGCGGCGCGCGACTCGGATTGCATTTCCCATCAGCATTCCTCGTGATAAGTGCACAGCGCGGTGGCGCTGGCGCTACCCGCTACGTCCGTACAATTCTACCGTTACAGTAAATACACAGTTGGATTACTTTGCATTTATGAAATTATACTTTGTGTGCATTTTGTGAACTGGTCACATTTATCTTTGGAACCATTGTGATACTGCGATGGCTTTGAGAGATGTACAGGGTGATTCAAAAAGAATACCACAACTTTAGGCATTTAAAACTCTGCAACGACAAAAGGCAGAGCTAAGCACTATCTGTCGGCGAATTAAGGGAGCTATAAAGTTTCATTTAGTTGTACATTTGTTCGCTTGAGGCGCTGTTGACTAGGTGTCAGCGTCAGTTGATGCTAAGATGGCGACCGCTCAACAGAAAGCTTTTTGTGTTGTTGAGTACGGCAGAAGTGAATCGACGACAGTTGTTCAGCGTGCATTTCGAACGAAGTATGGTGTTAAACCTCCTGATAGGTGGTGTATTAAACGTTGGTATAAACAGTTTACAGAGAATGGGTGTTTGTGCAAAGGGAAACGTTCTGGACGGCCGAGAACGAGTGATGAAAATGTAGCACGCATCCAGCAAGCATTTGTTCGCAGCCCAGGAAAATCGACTCGCAGAGCTAGCAGAGAGCTGCAAATTCCACAATCAACTGTATGGAGAGTCCTACGAAAAAGGTTAGTTATGAAACGTTATCGTCTGAAATTGGTTCAAGCTCTGTCTGCAGCTGATAAGATTAAAAGAATCGATTTCTGTGATTTTATCCTTGCTCAAATGGAACCAGATGAATCTTTCTTATGGGGGTATGTTAAGGATATGGTGTTTCGGCCACCTCTCCCAGCCACCATTGATGATTTGAAACGAGAAATAACAGCAGCTATCCAAACTGTTACGCCTGATATGCTACAGAGAGTGTGGAACGAGTTGGAGTATCGGGTCGATATTGCTCGAGTGTCTGGAGGGGGCCATATTGAACATCTCTGAACTTGTTTTTGAGTGAAAAAAAAACCTTTTTAAATACTCTTTGTAATGATGTATAACAGAAGGTTATATTATGTTTCTTTCATTAAATACACATTTTTAAAGTTGTGGTATTCTTTTTGAATCACCCTGTATATTGTATGAAATCATGATTGTTGGAGTATGTTTGAGGTAGATGACACTATTGAAACGAGCAGAGAGCATTTTGTTTAGAGATTTTGAGATTATTGAAGGAAGCAATGACAATTTTGAGATTTGATTGATATGTTATGATGATATCATTATGATGATAATGTTGTTATGACATCGAGATACGGCTGTGATCAACATGAAAAGTTAGTATATATGTGAATGTGAGTACCACATTGCCGCCAAAAATTTTTGGACACTGTTATTGATGAGATTTCGACTCTACACACTTCTCCTGTAATTTCTCCACCTGTGATTTTTTGTTGTTGTAAGAAAGTGTCATTGTAGCTGAAACTGCTGTCTCAAATATTTTGGTAAAGAGTAAATGTGACCTCTACGTAATGCTCTGCTGTGCTGGGCTGCACGCTAGCCTCCTTGAAATGTAGCCATTGTTGTGTTACCTTTCAACTTTACTGGTGCCATTTCAGTCGCGATGAAGGTCGCCACACTCCCACAGGCACTCTCATAGCTGTAGCTATTGACATTTCTTTGCAGAACACACTACAAACACGACATACACTACTACTTGCAAATATATGATTACACATTAGAGTTTGAGCTTTGTGCTACTTGTTGAAATGCTTAGGAATTGATGAGATATGTTCTTATGTTTACACACCTGATTATGACAAGTGTCTTTCTGCGAGAGTTGAGACAATTTCTACTGACTTATGAAATACCACATGGCTACTGAATGATGTTTTTATGCTTTGCTTTGTACATATGAGGGTATTTCGGAAAGTAAAGATACAGTGTGCGCCAGAGGAACATATTCTTTTGCTCTTTTTCTTCTGTAGGATAGTTGGTTGTCGCATCAGATATTACAAAACTCAAACATTTTAGAAATATTGCGACATGAAATATCTGTCTTTTGAAACACCTTAAAAATTGCTGCCCACTTCTGTTCAATAGCATCTGGTATTTTTCAGAACTTGGACCATAACCCACCCTTTGGTTTTGAATTACCTGGTTCAACAATGTACTTGATCAAATATCACAGATCATCAATATTTACAGAATCTTTCATAATTTCATTAACAACTTGAAGTCTCTTCTAAATCAGAGAAGGTAATTTCAGTTCGTAAATCGATGGCAGCGCTTGCTCCAAGGTCGCCTGAGGTTGGGATGGACATAAGATGTCTAAAAACGCGGCGTCGAACATACAGATCAAAAATATAAGAAACCATCTCCAGTCATAAAAGTTTCAAACCCCAGACATTTTTGCATTCCTGGACATGGGCTAAGCCTATCAATAAAGTGTAACGATTACCTGCCCAAATTGAAAACTTAATTACAGTTGGACCATGTTGTTAGCACTCCATAACTAAATTTACGAAAACAAATTAAAAAACGAAGGATTTTGGTCCAAATTTTGTACTTTTAAAAAATTTGGGGTTGTCCAACAGGACCTTGAAACTGTGGAATGATATAGAAATTTCTTGAAATAACTTACAGAATCGTTATGCGTCATTTTGTAGCAAATAACCACAAGGTTGATTCATGTAGTGCCTCACACCGCCACCAGGAGCGCCAGCGTTGTATACGGTTAAAATGGCTCCTTTCACTGGTGCGGAGTGTGCTCGCTGTGTGTTTTGGTTTCATGAAAACTTTTTAATTCCAGAGATCGATGGTGATGACCGAGATGAGACGTTTTACTACTAGCAAGACACTGCAGCACCTCATTTCGTCACGCAAGTTTGAGGTTTCTTCAATAATCGTTTCCCATCTGACTCCCCAGGATTGACACCACTGGATTATTTTTCTCTGGGACTTCATTAAAGACCGTGTGTTTCTTCCTTCCCTACCGAACAATTTAGCCGACCAGAAAACTCGAATCTATGCTGTCCTTGCACAAGTTATGCCCGATTTGCTGCAACGAATGCAGGAAGAAACTGATTACCAGTGGGATCTTTGGCAAATCAGAAATGGTAGTCACATCAAACCAAAATGACACTTGACACTTTAATGTGAAACTTAAAGTTCTTTGCTACAAAATGCCTGCCGATTCTGTAAGTTATCTCAATGAATTTCTATATCATTCCAAAGTTGTGAAGTCCTTTTTGACTCATCCTGAGTATTTAACTAGCAGAACACATATCTGTAGTTTGTCCATTTCCAAGCAATTAAAGCCACTACATATGACTTTCATCGAACAAAGCCTATTCTTTGTTTTTTTGTCATGAGTCTTCTGGCTGATCCGATGCAGCATACTATGAACTCTCCTGTGCCAGCCTCTTCATCTCCAGTGTCTTCAATTATTTTTTGGATGTATTTCAATCTCTGTCTTTCCTACAGTTTTCAGCCTGTACAGTTCCTCAAGTGCTATGTAAGTTATTCCTTGATGTCTTAACGCAGGTCCTATCATCTTATCTGTTCTTGGCGAGTCATCACGTGAGTGACTACGTAGGCTTTCCCGGCGTAATAAGTCTTGAAAGTCTTTTCGGGTTTGCTGCCGGATCCTAAAATCAACTTGACTCGATATTTCGGCGATCCAACTGTTCGCCATCTTCAGGAAATGCTGCTTCTGCTGATGAGTCCCGCTGAGAACTGACGCAAGATTGCAATTCGACGTCCTATATAGGCCACCGTTCAGTCCACGGCGCATGCGCCGCCCATCACGGTTTCTGACTTCCAAAACAGGGAGGTGGCGCCGCCCTTAGTGAAACACTGCTGGCAACGATATATCGCAATCAAGGCCGCACCGAAGAACGTTCAGTTTTGATGCGAGATAATACAGGATTCCACGTTTTGCTAAGAGGAAACCCATTGTCCCTGTTGATTAAATTATCAGCCAACCTAATTTCGATCGCCTCTTTATACACACTATTCAAAAAACCGGAAATGTTGGCAATTACAACAGTTTCCTCAAATTTCATTTTGTGTCTCTCATTCAGGCAGTGTTCTGCTACGGCCGATTTTTCCGGCTGTTGTAGCCTCGTGTGACGGCGATGTTCCACACACCTGTCATTCACTGTGCGAATAGAACGGCCAACGTAAGCTTTCCCACGTTGACACGGGATTTTGTACACCCCGGGTTTCCTAAGTCCCAAATCATCCTTCACAGAGCCGAGCAGAGCCCTAAACTTAGGGGGTGGACGGAACACACTCTTAATGTTAAAACTCCTTAAAATTCGTCCAATCTTAAGCGATAAGCCTCCAGCATAAGGAAGAAAGGCCACAGATCTATGTTCCTCTTCGGACACCTCCGGAGACGGTCCAAATTCCATAGCCCGACGAATCTGTTTCTCGGTGTATCCATTTTCCTTAAAAACAGCCATCAAATGCTCCAGTTCTTGGGTTAAGCTGTCTGCGTCGGAAATGGCATATGCTCTCCGTACCAAAGTCCTAAGGACGCCACTACGTTGGTGTGGTGGATGACAACTCTTAGGGTGCAGATACAAATCTGTGTGTGTCGGCTTTCGGTGGATGCTGTGTCCCAAAGTTCCATCTGGTTTTTTATAAACCATTACGTCTAAAAATGGAAGCACCCCATCCAAATTTACTATGGAGGTTGAAAATGATTTTAGGATCCGGCAGCAAACCCGAAAAGACTTTCATCACGTGAGTGTCCCTCATCTTGGCTACTGCCATGAAGGTCCGTAGCTCCACTCGCATCCTGAAAGGACTAGCTGTCAGAACCTCGAGTCACCACATGCTAGGCCGAGGATCGAACTGAGAGCCACAGGGTGCCTACTGGCGCCAGTCGCCACTGGCGGGCAATCTTGCTCACAGCGGCTGGGAACGTTGCCCACACGAGGTCACGCCAAGCGAGAGCCGCACTGAGCATAGCGCACGTTCTAGCTCCATCAGATATGGGCTTCAACTTGTCACAAGAACTGCTGGCGTAATAAAGGGATTGTACTGCCGCTGACAGCTTCTGACTGGCCCTGACCCACCATCCTCCATCAGAGAAAACCTACACAGTCACAAGTTGCGTCAGAAGTAGGATTAGCAAATGTGCTATGGTCACCAGTAATGTTAGTAAGCAAGAGCATGTGTTTTCTATAAAAGTTCGTGGTGTCCTTTTATCTGTTGTTCCTGAGTTTGTCCTCTTCCCCCTGTCCTATTTTCCACAAAGATTGATATGTGAATCCATTGGATGGGATCTAGTAATAGAGCTCCTAACACATTTCATTGAGAGCCTTGACTGCGCTGGCGGAATCTTGGCATACCCTGACACACTGTTGCTGGTAGTGTCGGCAAACTTCCTAGCACAACTTGGGGAGAAAGCCAGTGGAACACTACAGTAGTTAGCTCCTGCTGGCATGAGCTCAGATAACAATCGTATCTCAAGGTCACTTACTATCATGCTACACCTGAGGCACCTAGACTGCATTTTCTCCCTTGGGAACCAACACTCCCCTCCCCTCCTCCTACCCCTGGACGAATCAGATTCAAGCTCGCGATCCTCCTCATCCTCCTCCTCCTTCTGCTTTAATATTCTAGACCGAGCGAGGTGGTACAGTGGTTACCACATTGGACTCATATACAGGAGGGTGAGGCTCAAAGCCGTGTGTGGCCATCCTGATTTAGGTTTCCCTGATACCCTAAATTACTTCAGGCATGTGCCAGTATGGTTCCTCTGAAAGATCACAGCGGACTTCCTTCCCCATCTTTTCCTAATCCAATGGGAACGAAGACTCCGCTGTTTGGTCCCCTACCCCAAATCAATCAACCAACCATCCAATCTAGAGCAACTGTGTGGGCAGTGTCATTTAGTAAGACGTATGGTCAACAATGGATTATTAGAGGAGGGCCTGTGACACGGTTTTCAGGGTCTCCGGATTTAAATCCCATGGATTTCTTTGTGTGAGATCATGTCAAAGGATTGGTCTACACTATTGAGGTCAACTCTCTTGAGGAATTACGCTTGTGGATTGAAGCAGCGCATATAGAATTTCCCAGGACTGTCTGAGAGGATTCGCATGTCATTTCAGAGACGAGTTCAGTGTTGCAATCAAACGTAAGGACAACATATCGAACACCTACTTCAACGTTTACAGATGCCATGTGTTCGTAGACACTGATGAACCACAACAGAAAATGTGTTGTATCTCGATAACGGTTGAGTTGTGGACCCCTGTTTATTGGAGCTTTTTAGCTGCTTTTGGCCTGTACTTTTCCATTATCGACCAGTTTCTCAAATACCCGTTCTGCCATAAGTAGAAGAACACTGCATGCAATTCCACATCATAAGCCACTATAGGTCGACAACATTCTTAGTGAGTCTCAGTATGGATTCAGACCTGACTTCAATTGTGAAACCAGTGGAAATTACTATTTCTTTCAATCTGTCTGCATTCGAATCCAAACTTTCTGTAAATGTCTGTATTTTCATTGGAGAAGAAGTCATGAAATGGTCTTTCTTGTAGTTAAGGGATGAACGGTGGTTATGCCTTCTTCAGTGAGAGAAAGGCAAATACTGACCTCTCGAACGGAAAATACAGCATAGTGAATGAAGGTAGGAGAATTGTTCTACATTTGGACCGAACCAAGGATATACACGGCAAATACTGTAGTAGCATCCAAGGAAAGTGCCGGAAGGGGGGGAGAGGGCTGCAAATACTACAGATTAGCAGCGACTTAACAGGCCAAGAATTTTATTACTCGGACACTACGGAAAATATGCTCTTGGCAGGATAAATTTGTGCAAGCATCGGATTATTTTGATTTTGAACATCAAAAGCAATTGACTCAGCTATTACATGGATATTTAGATTTTTTTCTGAGGAACCGAGTATAATTAACGGTTATGTCTACAATATGGAGTTGGTGCCCCACAAAACATTTTGTCACGCAACTTACTCTGTCCCGTGGACAAAAAAGACGCAGTTATCAAATAAATAAGAAAAATGTTGCAGTGGGGCTTAATGACATCATCTTTATCGCCACATCGTTAGTCGCTGTGGCGAAGTCGGGACAAAAACTTAGGTTACTGATAGACACCAGAAACATTAACAAGATTTTTGTACCTATACGTACAAGGCCCGAAAATCTGGAAGAGCAGATACAGAAATTCTGAAGAGTTAAGTATCTATCCTCTACTGGTTTAAAATCCTGTTACTGGCAGATCCCACTTTCGGAAGAATCCAGAAAATTCACTGCTTTTATTTTTGGAGGTAGAAGTTGACAATTTAAGATACTCCCTTTTGTCTCGTGTGAGCGCTGGAGCATTTATAACCGCTTTGGATACTGTGTTAGGACCAGATCTACTCGACAGAGTGACCTTGTACGTGGACGATCTGTTAGTGGTCACCTCTACGTGGGAGAAACATGTTGATATCTCAGAAAGAGTGTTCAGAAAATTTGCAGATACTGAGATAGCAGCCAATATAGAAAAATCCAAGTTTGTGAGGGAAGAAATACAGTTCCTAGAGCATATCATCTCTCCCCCAGGAGTAGTTCCAGATTGTAAAAAATGCAAGCAATTGAAGAATTACCAAGGTCGAGAACCAAGAAACAGCTTTTAGAAGATTTGTGCTGGACCGATTATTTAACAATGATTCGTCACTGAACATGTTACATAAAAATACAATATGATTTTGGTCGGACGAATGCCAGAAAGTTTTTCAGTGTATAAAACAGGCATTGATAAATTCATACATACTGTACCATTCTAATGTGGAGAAGGACTTTAGTCTTGCGACAGACGTATCTTCCTATAGTTTGGGGAAAGTGTTCCTTTCAAGTAGAAGAAAGAACTGGCGCCAAAGAGATTAGAGTTATGGCTTTCGCCAGCAGCGTTTTGACGAACTGTGAGAGATCTTATTCTGTTGCAGAGTTAGAAGCTTCGAGTATCATGTGGGCATTAAGAAAATTTTACTATTTGTTTATGGCAAACAAATAAAAGTATTTTGTGATCATCACGCTTTAAGCTTATAATTAAAATGCAAACTATTGCATGCAAGGCTAGCTAAGTGGGCTCTAGCCCTGCAGGAATATAATTTCCAGATAATGTTCAGAAGTGGAAAGGACAATGTTATTGCGGACAGTCTGTCTAGACTGCAACAGGGATGCCAGAACTGTTGGAACTAGTAGAGCGAGTGTCAGAATTGTAAGGCATTATTAATAAAGGACGAGTCATACAGATGTGAGTATTTACACCTTTGCAAAAACATGTTTAATTATAGGACTCAGACCCTGACTGGGGGGACAATCAAACAGTCTGTTAAACAGAACCAAAGTAATAACTTAAGTCCACATTACAAGGTAAAAAACGAGGTGTTGTTTTATGGGGAGGACACGAATTCGGAAATCTGATGTGTGTGCATTCATAATAAGTGCCAGAAGATTTTATATGGTGTTTCCGCACCGCATGAGATCACGTGGGAATTGGAAAGTGTGTAGCCATCATTCAAAGCTATTGCTATGTTGCAAACCTCAAACGCATCATACATAAAATTGTAAGAACATGTACAGTCTGTCAAAAGGCAAAATCAGTCAATAGATCATGCAAAAGTAAGCTCCATCCCATTTTTCTGGCTTATCTACATCAATTAACATCCGTGGATGTCGTGGGACCGCTACCGAAAGCGAAGGGTGGAGCTAACAATTTATTGACTGTCTATGATACTTTCACCACATACCTGAAACTTTATATGATGAAACCCACCACGGCGAGCTCAATAATTAAGAGAATGTTGAAAAACTATATCCAAAAAGTAGGAAAACCTCATGCCATTTTATCTGACTATACCAAATACTTTACTGGTTTCAAATGGAAATCTTTCTTTGGTGAACAAGGCATCTAGCATATTCTAGTGGCCAGATTTTACCCAGAAGCAAACCCAGTTAAACGAATATTCCGTGAGTTCAGTCGACCAAATGGTCTGAATAGGTGCCCGTATTTCAAAGCATATACAATAACTTCCGTCACCCAGTGACAGGTTACACACGCAGTGAGCACATGTGTAGTGTAATTGAATCAAGTGGGTGGCTAACACCATTGCCAAAATGACCAAGACCAAACAAATTAAGAGATGAAAAAGTGAGAGAAGCTCTAGTCAGTCTGACTAGCTGTGCTCAACAGAGGAAAGCAAAATGGGATAAGACTGTGAAAAAAAGTAGGTGACTTAGTATTACTTAGAAACCACCTTACGTCATCCTTAACAAAAAAGAGAATTAAGAAGTGGCAAATACTGTATGCCACACAACTGTAGCTATGTGCTAGCAAATGTGGAGACAGAGAAGATAAAGGGCTTGTATTCATGTATATACAATGAATTTTGTATAGTAGATGCAGAATATTTCTTCTCATTTTATGTGTTGGTATATAAGCATTTAATGAATCTTCATAATTTGACTGTAGTTGTAAGTGTTCGTTGATTATTGCATTATTCATGCTAATTGTCTAGTTATTTGTGCAGATAAGTTGCGATGGACAACTGGGGATAAGCCCTAATCATTTTTAGAGAGTTACATATTACCTTGGAGAGTAGTACTTATTATTGAGGATTAAGAAGTCGATGAGTAAAAGGGATCTTATGCTTATACTGAAATTTCTTTGCTTATTATTTCCATTTCAAATGTAATTCTAATTATTTGAAACAGTAGATATAGAAGCTATGTCAGAATTTCATTACTCATAACAATAAGTATTTATGTTGCAATCGTGCTAATGAAAACAGAAAGAGACTTTAATGAAATCAGTGGCGGAAATGATCATGTGTGTAATGCAGCAGAAATAGGAAACACTATAATCATCTATGAAGCTATAGTAGTAAACTTGTAGGATCATATGATTTAGTTGTGTCGTGCCATTTCTGCACATGTATTTGGTAAGTTTTGACCCTGTGATCTAAATTTAACTTCACAATAGGATTTGCGGTTTGCTACTCGAGTACAAAATAAGAGCACACTTGGCGGTCCTATAAAAATAAATGTAATTATAAAAATATGAATGGTTTGAAAGTAAAGTGTTGTAAAGTCAGGCCAGAGTCCTTTTACCATTCTTAGTGATCAACTGGTCACAAAAACTTGACATGGGGTGCTATAAGTAATAACAAGTAAATACAAATAAATATATACTGTAGTGAGTCTGGGTTTAGCGACACTAGATATTGAATGTCAGTGACAGGGGGGAGCAAAGGTTATTATTTTGTCAGAGATGGCGGCTGTCTTTTCCTTGTGGACGGTAGAATGGGCACTTTCCTTGGCTCAGTGGGTGAAGTATGAGTGAAACATTCGTGGTTCCACTATCATTCATTTATTGAGGCATAAGACCCTTTAAACAAACATAGTAATTACATTGTGTCTTAATCTGCTGAGTTTCTCTTGGCGGTGGTGCTGTGTGGAGGTGTAGCGTGCAGAATCCAGTGACGGGTCGTGTTGTAATGGCACGCCAGGCGGAGTATTCTTCCATTCAGTAGAGTGCGCGTGACTCAATGCGGCGACGGCGCTGTCTTTTGCTTGTGAATTCGATAGTTGCATTATTAACAAGTAGCTACAGCTTGGTGCGGAGTGTTCCGTCCCAGAATCGAACCAGCGACTCTCAGGTTCGTCGTCTTCTGGCGGAGTTCATCAACCTCTAAGTTCACAGGTGGCCCATTTGGTGAGGCTGCAGTCCCTTCGTCCTCACCAGTCACCTGGGTAAGTACCACACAAACTTCTATCTGGTAACATCTGGGACGGCATCGTCTGTGTTGACCTACTGGCATGGTACCTACATCTCCTTCTGTCGAGCAGCATAGTGGCTGTTGTTGCGAAGTGTGACGTCCTCTGACTAACCATCGATTCGTCTGTCCAGGAGACGTTTCTTCGCCTCTTCTTTCTCCCCTCGAAGAAACCTCTCATGCTCGTTGGTCTGATGAATCCCAGTACTTTCTTCATCACGCCAATGGAAGGGCACAAGTCCATGATCTTCTAGTGGAAGATCTCATTGACACCTGTACTGCTAGGTGGATACAAGTTGGCGGCAGCTCTATTGTGCATGTGGGCATCCATGGGTGCAGTGGTGCTCATATGATGCACCCTGATTGCCAAGGAGTAACACACAGTGGCTGCAGACCATGTACACCCCTTCATGACGATCATGTTCCGCGACTGCAGTAGCATTTTTCAACAAGATAATGCGCTATGTTACAAGACTAAGAGTATGGTGGAGAGGTTCGAAGAACACAGTGGCAAGTTGCAACTGATGTGCTGCCCCCCCCCCCCCCAACTCGCCAGGTCTGAACCCTATCGAAAACGTCTTGTATGTGACTGTACATGGTATCAGAGCTCACTGACTCCCTCCCCTGCCCTTATGGGAATTGGGTGACGTGTGTGCAGATGGGATGTCAACTCCCTCCAGCAAACTACCAAGGCTTCATTGCTTCCATGCCACGATGCATCACTGCTGTTATACACTCCTGGAAATTGAAATAAGAACACCGTGAATTCATTGTCCCAGGAAGGGGAAACTTTATTGACACATTCCTGGGGTCAGATACATCACATGATCACACTGACAGAACCACAGGCACATAGACACAGGCAACAGAGCATGCACAATGTCGGCACTAGTACAGTGTATATCCACCTTTCGCAGCAATGCAGGCTGCTATTCTCCCATGGAGACGATCGTAGAGATGCTGGATGTAGTCCTGTGGAACGGCTTGCCATGTCATTTCCACCTGGCGCCTCAGTTGGACCAGCGTTCGTGCTGGATGTGCAGACCGCGTGAGACGACGCTTCATCCAGTCCCAAACATGCTCAATGGGGGACAGATCCGGAGATCTTGCTGGCCAGGGTAGTTGACTTACACCTTCTAGAGCACGTTGGGTGGCACGGGATACATGCAGACGTGCATTGTCCTGTTGGAACAGCAAGTTCCCTTGCCGGTCTAGGAATGGTAGAACGATGGGTTCGATGACGGTTTGGATGTACCGTGCACTATTCAGTGTCCCCTCGACGATCACCAGTGGTGTACGGCCAGTGTAGGAGATCGCTCCCCACACCATGATGCCGGGTGTTGGCCCTGTGTGCCTCGGTCGTATGCAGTCCTGATTGTGGCGCTCACCTGCACGGCGCCAAACACGCATACGACCATCATTGGCACCAAGGCAGAAGCGACTCTCATCGCTGAAGACGACACGTCTCCATTCGTCCTTCCATTCACGCCTGTCGCAACACCACTGGAGGCGGGCTGCACGATGTTGGGGCGTGAGCGGAAAACGGCCTAACGGTGTGCGGGACCGTAGTCCAGCTTCATGGAGACGGTTGCGAATGGTCCTCGCCGATACCCCAGGAGCAACAGTGTCCCTAATTTGCTGGGAAGTGGCGGTGCGGTCCCCTACGGCACTGCGTAGGATCCTACGGTCTTGGCGTGCATCCGTGCGTCGCTGCGGTCCGGTCCCAGGTCGACGGGCACGTGCACCTTCCGCCGACCACCGGCGACAACATCGATGTACTGTGGAGACCTTACGCCCCACGTGTTGAGCAATTCGGCGGTACGTCCACCCGGCCTCCCGCATGCCCACTATACGCCCTCGCTCAAAGTCCGTCAACTGCACATACGGTTCACGTCCACGCTGTCGCGGCATGCTACCAGTGTTAAAGACTGCGATGGAGCTCCGTATGCCACAGCAAACTGGCTGACACTGACGGCGGCGGTGCACAAATGCTGCGCAGCTAGCGCCATTCGACGGCCAACACCGCGGTTCCTGGTGTGTCCGCTGTGCCGTGTGTGTGATCATTGCTTGTACAGCCCTCTCGCAGTGTCCGGAGCAAGTATGGTGGGTCTGACACACCGGTGTCAATTTGTTCTTTTTTCCATTTCCAGGAGTGTATGTGCCGAAGGTGGCTATTAGGTAGGTGGTCATAATGATCTGGAAGATCAGTGTCTACATCTGTCTCCCACTGCTTCCTTTTCTTCTGCTGTCTCCCTTTCTCTTTCTTGCCCACTGCTAGTGTCTCCATCATACTATGTCAGCTCAAAAATTTTGAGGGGGGTCTAACTTATATTTTCCCCTATACCCACATGTTGAAAATTTTGTTCAAAATGTGCCACTCACATACACCTATGTGTTAAACTTTGCTGATCTAGGAGGGTCCAGACCCACCTAAACTTATGTAGGGTCTCCAGTCATCTGTATTTTTCATTCCACTGTTTCTATACCCATCCATCTGACTTTCTTGTTTCCTGCCATTGTCTTTCACCCCCTCTCAGCATTTCTTTCAACATAGAAAAAAGGATCTCAGCCAAAACCAGTGGGCAGGAATTTACTAATGTACCAATGATATGTAAAACAAAAGTGTTCAGTAAAGGCTTTTGAACCCACATGCTGTAATAATTACAAATAGTTATAATAAAAGTATGTTGTTTCCTGTACTACCATCATGCTATAATGGCCTGCAGTGGAAGCTGCTATGTGTGAAACATAAATTTACTCATTATCATGCAGATTCACTTGTTAACTATGCTCCAAGAGAAATATGGAAGGAGATTCACAGATGTGGCCACCCACTGGTACTAGTTTAAGTTATTTGTCCCCTCCAGTACAATTTAGGTCACTAAAAATCACAAAACAAATACCTGGATCACAGAAGGAAATCAAGTTTTAGTGAATTAGAAGATCTTGCTACAGCAGATATCTAGCAGACTAAAACAATACCAGAATTTAATGCTTACTAAAAAATATAAGCAGATCACAAAAAGCGTCAAAATGTCAACAAATCACAATCACATAAAACAGGTGAAAATAAAGTGAAAGTGAACTGGGAAATAATTAGGAAAAAAACTAATAAAGCTTACACAGAGCACTGTTAACTTCGATCTGCTTGAATATAAAATACCTGGGCTGCACAAAGTCGCAGATAGCTTTTTAATGTATTCCACAGAAATGACAAGCAATCTATTTAAATACACTCCTGGAAATTGAAATAAGAACACCGTGAATTCATTGTCCCAGGAAGGGGAAACTTTATTGACACATTCCTGGGGTCAGATACATCACATGATCACACTGACAGAACCACAGGCACATAGACACAGGCAACAGAGCATGCACAATGTCGGCACTAGTACAGTGTATATCCAACTTTCGCAGCAATGCAGGCTGCTATTCTCCCATGGAGACGATCGTAGAGATGCTGGATGTAGTCCTGTGGAACGGCTTGCCATGCCATTTCCACCTGGCGCCTCAGTTGCACCAGCGTTCGTGCTGGACGTGCAGACCGCGTGAGACGACGCTTCATCCAGTCCCAAACATGCTCAATGGGGGACAGATCCGGAGATCTTGCTGGCCAGGGTAGTTGACTTACACCTTCTAGAGCACGTTGGGTGGCACGGGATACATGCGGACGTGCATTGTCCTGTTGGAACAGCAAGTTCCCTTGCCGGTCTAGGAATGGTAGAACGATGGGTGCGATGACGGTTTGGAAGTACCGTGCACTATTCAGTGTCCCCTCGACGATCACCAGTGGTGCACGGCCAGTGTAGGAGATCGCTCCCCACACCATGATGCCGGGTGTTGGCCCTGTTTGCTTCGGTTGTATGCAGTCCTGATTGTGGCGCTCACCTGCACGGCGCCAAACACGCATACCACCATCATTGGCACCAAGGCAGAAGCGACTCTCATCGCTGAAGACAACACGTCTCCATTCGTCCCTCCATTCACGCCTGTCGCGACACCACTGGAGGCGGGCTGCACGATGTTGGGGCGTGAGCGGAAGACGGCCTAACGGTGTGCGGGACCGTAGCCCAGCTTCATGGAGACGGTTGTGAATGGTCCTCGCCGATACCCCAGGAGCAACAGTGTCCCTAATTTGCTGGGAAGTGGCGGTGCGGTCCCCTACGGCACTGCGTAGGATCCTACGGTCTTGGCGTGCATCCGTGCGTCGCTGCGGTCCGGTCCCAGGTCGACGGGCACGTGCACCTTCCGCCGACCACTGGCGACAACATCGATGTACTGTGGAGACCTCACGCCCCACGTGTTGAGCAATTCGGCGGTACGTCCACCCGGCCTCCCACATGCCCACTATACGCCCTCGCTCAAAGTCCGTCAACTGCACATACAGTTCACGTCCACGCTGTCGCGGCATGCTACCAGTGTTAAAGACTGCGATGGAGCTCCGTATGCCACGGAAAACTGGCTGACACTGACGGCGGCGGTGCACAAATGCTGCACAGCTAGCGCCATTCGACGGCCAACACCGCGGTTCCTGGTGTGTCCGCTGTGCCGTGCGTGTGATCATTGCTTGTACAGCCCTCTCGCAGTGTTCGGAGCAAGTATGGTGGGTCTGACACACCGGTGTCAATGTGTTCTTTTTTCCATTTCCAGGAGTGTAATTACCAAAACTTGTCATGAGAGGGCAGATGGAAAAACACTTTTTTGTATACAGTAGATGAAAAAGAAATGATGAAAGTTATTGTTGAACTGAAACCCAAATTTTCTTATGGTCAAATGACATTACTAATTATAGATTAAAGGAAGGTGCAACGGAACTGGTAAAGCATCTCACTGATATTTGCAATTCCAAATTGTATAGTGGCATATTTTGAGAGGATCTGAAAATGGTAAATGTATAACTACTGCTGACAGACCAGAGGTAAAGAATGTTGTCCAATATCAATGTCCATCTTTTCTACAATACTATAAAAATAAATCTTCTTTAGTAAACTTGTTGATTAAAAGAAAACCTTTCCAAGTACTCAGCATTGTGTCAAAAAATGTAAGTCAACAGAAACAGCCATTTTTGCATTTTTAAAGGACATTGTTACTGCAGCTGACCAGAAAGAAGATTTTTTAAAAAAGTA